>NW_027041323.1:0-62522 GCF_037179485.1 Ochlerotatus camptorhynchus | reverse complement strand
TCTTTTTAAGAAAGTTACCAGCATACACTTTTCACCAAATAATAGGGCATTATTTCAGTTTTTTTGAAAAAAAAAATTATAATATCGAAGGGGGGGTGTTTTGAGATAATCATCGTTTTACGTTTTTTAAATACTAATTTACGAAGTTTTTTCTTTCAGTGTATTTTTCCGCAAAGATAATTTAATTACCTAAATTTTCTTTTCAATATGCCGTTTTAATCAGATCAATAGTTTTCAAGTAATGATTTTTTGAAAAAAAAATAATCCATTTTTTTATACGCCCTTTTCAAAAGTTACTCTGGAGGAAAAAATCATATTTAAATGAAAAATGCAACCATAAGTAGCAGCGAACACGTGAGAAATGTTTCATTCAAATCGGAAACACTCATGACCAACCGGTTTGCGTTTTGGCTGGAAATGCTCAATATGTAACTTGGCACTATTGTATGCCGCATTACAGTTGCATTTTCGATTCAGCGTGACCCTAATAGTCGCATGTCTCCAGATGGTAACACATATGCAATCTCTATGATCTGGGAAAATGAAAGCTACACTGCCGCTCTAAAGTGTTTCACCAATCGCAATCTAATTGTTTGTTCCTTTTGTATTTATTCCAAATGGTAACATATTTAATTAATGGTGATGCAATTGTGAATGCTGAGCCATAAGGACAATCTATAAGAAACGAGTTTTCTTTATGATCACAAGTAATGTTTCATATCATGAAACTTTTGTTAGAAATGTAACTTCCAAACTGAGAGAAAACTGAAGATTATTTCTTCGAATCATTTTTGATCAAAAATATGGTAATAAATCAATTGAAATATGAGATGGCGCATTTATTTTATCAATTCAAAACTCCCAACTTCACGTAAATATGAAACTGCATATTTTTATCACGTTGCAAATATCTCTAAATGATTATTATAATTTTATCCACGCCTCAAAATGATTATGCCATAAAGGTACCCTATAAAACAATATTCATCGTCGAAATTAAACTAAAGTTAATCAACGTTACAAGTTAACTTATTTGTATATAATCCAATATTGTTATTTTCGTTACTACTGTGTAACTAGTTTTGTAACATTTAATTGGTTAACATATCAACTCACATCTTGCGCTTTTTTGGTTGCATTGCTGTTGCCTTCATGGTTACTGTAATGATTTTACGACACATAATTGGGTCACAAAATAGTGGTAGCAACTTTTATGTGACAACATGTGCTACTTGGGATATGTAGTTAATGAACAGCCCCTTAAGAGTATGCGTATCCCAGGCTGGGAATATTTGACTTTTACTTAATTATGGAGGAGGGAGGGGCTAACTTTTACCTTAAACCTTTAGCACAACTTCAAAAATATTGATCAACGGAAGAGAGTGTTAAGAGGAAGTTACTGCTCCGAAAAAAATAATAACGTTTCAATTTTTCTGAAAAAATTGATTTTTTTTTCTAATTTTTTAAAGAAAATTCACTTACAAATTTTTTTTTGTAGGTCATTATGGTATAAAGTTGGACTCAAAAAACCACAAAACATCGGTTTTGCTGAGAGTCCATATTTTTCACGATGAGATAGAAAAAATATTTTTACATTTAATTTTTGTAAAGAATCTAAGACATATACTGATTTTCTTGGATTTTTGATATTTTTCAATATTTTTATAGAGATAAAATATCCCGAAAATATTTTTTATTTTTATTTTTGGAGCGGTAAACTTTCCCTTAATACCATCGTATAAATGATAAAGTAGCATAGTTGAAGATGCTAATTTCTAATAACAGACTAAAGTGGTAATTTTTATACGATAGATGAAAAGATGAAAGCATACAGTTGATAGTACGGAAGAGTGAAATTGTATTTAGAGAGTAGAAAGCGAGCAAGGACAACTTTTTAGAAGAGGGATGATGTCACCACTGGCAAAAAGAGAGGATCACCAACTCGCTCATGTACCGACGATATGTTTGAAACAGTTTTATCGGTTGTACCGCAATCAAGTTGTTAACTGAAGGAAGGCATCCAGTCGTAGGTTTGGAAATTGCAGCTATTTGGTAACCTCTACTACGATATGTGCTTTTTTACAGTGAATAAAAAAAAAATGTTGACAGGTTAGGAAGTGACACTCACACTATCCGCCTGAGTTTCATTGAGTCACGCAACGCCCTTGGGACCACTTTTCTATCTCAGCTGCTCCTTAGTAAGATCTTTCATCGAACATTAACATGTTCTGAAATTTCTTCATCATCATTCAGGGGGCCTCATAGCCTAGTCAGTAAAGGCACGGTATTTCCAAGCCAGAGGCGGCGAGTTCGATATGGTCGAGGGAATCTTTCCAGTTGGAAATTTTTTCGACTTCGCTGGCATTGAGTATTATTGTGCTTGCCACACAATATACAAATTAATGCATTGGTATTGGCATCGAAAGCTCTCAATTAATGACTGTGGAAGTGCATTTATAGAACACTAAGTTGAGAGCACGCAATAAGCTAATATGCACTAAGCAATAAGCTTGAAAATGCGAAGAAGAAGAAGAAGCATTCTTCATCTTCACGAAAGGTATAGCTGATTCCCTCCTTGTCTTGTAAGAAGTAGAAAGAACAATTATTGCATAATTATTGCATGATCTCTTGAACAATATCGAATACACTATTTTGAAATATGACGCAAAGGTCATAATGTCCGAGTTGCAGAACAATTGATTGCTCATTGCGAACAATTTGTGCAAAGTTTCAAGGAAATGAGAATAGGTCCTGTCTGACCGATTCGTCAATTGGCTTGTAAATGTTCAATATGCAGACTTACGCTAGGCAAATTGGTTCGACAAGTTATGACTGTTAAACAAATTAAAGTTGGTCCATCCATTATAATGATAGGGTAGATAGAGGCAATATGGTCCCCCTTAGGAAAACGCATCATAAAACATTGAAAACATTCATAAATTTATGACAGCTGTAATCAAATCATGCTTTGTGATTTTGAGCTTATGTTACATTTCCATCATTATCTTACTCATATAATTGAATTTTGATACGGTTTTCAAATTGTTTACGGTTCGGTGCTTAATAGAAGCATTTTCAACAAGTTTGCAATAGAATTAGATTGAGTTAATAGGTCATATGCCCAAACGAGCGGTGCCTCATCTCGCCCCGTATGATCTTCGTGCCCCCGTCCTCCCTACAGCGAAGGAATAGACAAGCATGCCTTGGAGATCGCTTCCTATTAATAACACACCCCAAAATGTGGTCTAAAATGCAACATTTTCTAGTACAGATATCTTGAATTCCTAATCCCATTTCCCGTTCCTAGAAAAGAACCATGAAATGCTATGCTGAAATGATGCTTACAGTGACGTCTTGGGAATCTTGATGAGATCACCCTGCATGCCGGCCAGCGAAGACAGCGGTTCCGCACTGATGGCCTGCCGTTTCATGCGCGGCTCTTGGCTCACCGGCAGCACCCGGGTGTTCTCTATGCCCGGTGCAAACGAGTCGTAACTTTCCTCGGAGCAGCGTTTCTCGATCATTGCCTTGGTGATGGGGCGAACCTGAAAATGAAACTATTTAATGACATGACTCTCCACCCAGTTCTCGGAAAATACTGACCACCTGTCTAAATTTGTCAATTTCATTCTGGAACTCATCAATCCGATCATCCTTACTCAGTGATTCCTTCTGCACGTAGATCAGATTATTTGACAACCGAATGACCTTCTGGTTCAGTTCCCTTATCTGTAGATCTTTCTCCTTGCACTCCTTCTGCACCTTTTGCAGTAAATCTTCCAAACTACTTCCGCCGTCCTCCTTACTGCCCCCGTTCAGATTGAAGTTGGGCGGAATGCTCAAGTCACTTTTGGTGCTCTGGTAGTAGTCCTTGAGCTTCTTGAACTCGTTCTTCAGATAGCGGATGCTGATATCGCGATCACGTACATCCTTCTCCAGCTGCACCAGTTGTTCATTCTTCTCACGCAGCGTCTCGTAGACCTCACGTAGTTCACGTCGCAGCGATAGGACCGTGTCCTCGATGCTTCTGCTGTTGCTGCCGGCACCCTTGTCCGGTTGCAATTTACCATTGTTTTTGCTCGGCGGTGATGAGGTGCCATTTTTATTGCCACCAGCAGCCATCGCTGGCTTGGGGGAGGCCATCTTTCTCGCGATCAAAACCGAGAGGTCAGTGTTAGCCCTGTGCCGGTGATGGTTTTACTACTTCGAATGCTTCTGTTTATTTAACTCTTCAACGGTGGCGCGTTTTTCTCTCGGCGCCCGAAGAAGAACACTTGAATTGGCAATCGTGTGTACGATCAAGGAGGGACAAACCGGCTCAATGGGCTAGCCTTCGTTGATGCGGTTCATTATAACTTCATTAATATGAGTTGTTGAATTTTCACTGCGGGCTTCGATTTGTCTTTTTTTTTTATTACACTGCACTGTTCAATATTTTTTTCTTTTCTTTGATTCTTCACGGTTTATTTCTTCATTTTCGTTTATCGCTGGTGTTTGCTACCTATATGATGACGCACTTATGTTAAAAAATTCTCGACTTTGCATCTGGGAAGATCGAACAGCTTAGACAACACGAGCACATTCTCATTAAAGATCAATCCAAAAAAAAAACAAATACGTTTTCATTACAACCCCCCACAAAGCAACAATTTACCATTCCGAACGAGTTCAAATCTTCTGCCAACTCGATTTGACTGAAAGATCAAAATAAACATACAAACCTGAGCGATATGCATGCTTAGCACACGTGCCAATATAAATCGCCATATCTAAACAGCTACCTACTCAGGCAGCCAATTGCAACGCGCAATGAGTGGATTTCACGGCATATTCAAAATTTCACACCGGATCACAGATGGTCCGGAGAAATGGCAATTAATCTTTTGACTATGACCGACCAACCCACGAACGGTCCGGTGCATCGGCAAATCGACCGGTGAAATATTGACGCAATTAAATCCAGACCGCATCATCAATCGTTTTGGGATTTTTCCTTTTTTTCTCGCTCTCCATCCATCTATCGGAAGCCGGTTCAGACGATTTGAAGTTTATTTATTTGTCGTCAATCAGTGTAGATCGTTTTAAAATTTTACTTAAACGCTAGTTGTTACAATTTTACTTCAAGTACTTGCATAACACCTATATTTTATTATTGATCCCTAGCTAACCTCGTGAAGAATGTTTTTTAAGCGTACTTTTATTGATTGTTACAGTGATGTATTATAGCATTATATTCAATGGGCTATTTTTGAGCTCATCTAAATTAATTAGATGAGAACTGCTTTTGAACTGATAAAATGCGGTTTACACGTGTATCATGATATGGAGCCCAAACTATGCTACAATATTCGAGAAAAGGCCTTAAATATGCTACGTAAAGTGTTTTGATTGTGTAGGTATCATCGAAGTGCAAACTAAATCTTTTAATGAACCCGAGCCTATTACTTGCTTTGTAGGTAATGTTACTATAGTTATCAGCAAAGGTTAACTTTAAAGTAAACCATCGTTTAGGAAATCAGTTTGGAAAACTGCAACTCATTTTATTGTAAGAATTTGGAGAACCGTATAAGAAATTCGATCAATCAATTTGCAGCCATCGAAACTCGACACCGATGAACAAATTACAGAAAATTAAAAATGCAAATACCCAAAAATCCAACGTTGATAATGACAGCCGGATTGAACTCTTCAACTGACTCGCCGGATTTGCGTTTGCACATTTTATCGGCGATGGCAGTAATAGCATTTGGCGATACCTATACCATGCGCCAACATTTCCACAAAAGGCGAGGAGAGATGTGTGTGGTTTCGCGGTCTCCTGACAGTTCAGTCGGCGAATTTGGCATGCTCAAGTCTCACGAGAAATGATGAAAAAAAAATGAAACAAAGTCCCGCTCACGCAAAACACATTCGGTAGCACCAGAAGACATCGGCGGATTAAAGTAAATTTTGGTCGTTGTACGAATTTGTATGGTGGTGCGATTGTCGAGGGTGTGCAATTTTCATCTACCTACCGTGAGAGTTCATAATGGAGCGGTTGCAGTAGGTTAAAGTGTTGCAAAAGAAAAAAAAACATTGGCGATGCCCATATAATTAGCGTAAAAGGTGGATTAAAACGTGTACTTTATTGTTATGAGGTGTCATTTTATTGAGTTGGAATGGTTTGCGTGGAGAAGAAGTTGGAAAAGACTGGTCCAAAAGAGCGAAAGATTTAGACTGGAATCTGAACGATTGATGAAATCGATCAGAAATTGATTAGTGGGTGGTTCCATTGTCGAATTTTGTGAGAATTGGGGTGATCTCACGAGTTTCAAGCAGTTTTCTTTGTGGAATCAAATATTATTTTCTTTATTTACCCAATAGTCCCAACTGAAACATATCAATTTTTTTTTCTTCAAATTAGTGTATTATAATCATTTTCAAACTTGTTAATTGAAAACTTGCTATGCCTACCATAATATTGGTTTGAATATTGAGACTTACTTACTTACTTAAGGGTCCTGTGCACCACCAGCGGTGCAAAGGGCCAACGTGAAAGACTTCCATCCTGGGCGGCTGCTCGCTTTTGCCTTGACCTGGGCCCAGGTCAGATTCCTATCGACTTGCTTAATTTCCTTATTGAGGCTCCGCCGCCATGAGCCCCTGGGTCTGCCTCTGCTGCGATGTCCTGCCGGATTCCAATCCAGCGCTAGCTTGCAGATTTCGTTTTCGCCCCGTGGAAGTGTGTGGCCGACCCACCTCCACTTTCGCTCTCGAATTTCTGTTGCTATCGGCTTCTGATGATGGAGCTGGGCATTCGAGATCCAGTTGTGAGGCCACCAGGCACGAATTATATACCGCAGGCATCGGTTGATGAAGACCTGCAGCTTTTGAGAGTTCTCCGCACATAACGTCTCGCTGGCGTATAACAACACAGATTTCGCGTTCGAGTTGAAAATTCGGATTTTAGTGCGTTGACTTATCTGGTTGGATTTCCATACGTTTCGTAAACTCGCAAAGGCAGCCCTAGTCTTCTTGATTCGTGCACCTATGTCGCTCTTGGTCCCACCGTCCATCGCTATTTGGCTGCCAAGATATTGGAAACTTTCGACCTTCTCCACTGCTTGCCCCGCCACCGTAAAGTTGGAAGGGTTGCCCGTGTTCATATCCAACGATTTGGTCTTGTTGATTTTGATGGTGAGACCCGCCGCAGAGGAGCGTTCGGCTAGGTCATTGAGCTTACTCTGCATATCAGAGCGCCGTTGTGCTAGTAGAGCAACATCATCAGCCAAATCGAAGTCGTTGAGATGCTCCATGGTGATAGGCTGCCAAAGCAGCCCACGGTTTGGTACACGGTCAATTGCACCTACCATGATCTCGTCGATTACGATGAGAAACAGTAGCGGTGATAGTATACATCCTTGTCTCACACCAGCGACTACCCGGATAGGGTCGGACAAGGCTCCGTTATGCAGACCTCTGCGCATGAAAGCCTCATACTGCGTTTCGATGAGGTTGCCGATTTTATCCGGGACTCCCTTGTGTCTCAGGGCGCCCCACAGATTCTCGTGATTGAGACGGTCGAAAGCTTTTTTGTAGTCAATGAATACCAAATAAAGGGACTCTTGGAATTCATTGACCTACTCCAGGATGATGCGGAGCGTGACAATATGGTCCACACAAGATCTTCCGGCATGGAATTCTGCCTGCTGTCCTCAGAGAGTCGCGTCGATCTTCTCCTGTATCCGATTCAGGATAACTTTGCACAGAACTTTGAGAACAATACACAGTAACATGATGTCTCGCCAATTGTCACACACAGTCAGATCCCCCTTCTTTGGGACCTTCACTAAGATGCCCTGCATCCAGTCGGCCGGAAAAGTCGCGGTGTCCCAGATATTACAGAATAGTTGATGCAACATTTGTGCGGATAGCATGGGGTCAGCTTTGAGCATCTCTGCTGATATGCGATCGACCCCTGGAGCCTTGTTGGATTTCATGCTTCGGATAGCTGCTTCAATCTCCTGCAGTGATGGGGCCTCGGAATTGAGGTTGGCTGGTTGGCCGTCAAAACTTGAAGTTGTTCGAAGTGCTCAAACCAGCGTTTCAACTGGTCAGTGGGGTCGGTAAGCAATTGTCCAGTCGTGTCCTTCACTGGCATCCTCGGGTTCATCCTTGCTCCACTCAGGCGTCGTGAGATATCGTATAGAGGAGGAGTATATCGCCAGTGTTTGCGGCTTTCTCCCCTTCGTCGGCCAGGGAGCTCACCCACGCTCGCTTGTCCCGTCTGCAAGAGCGCTTGACTTCCTTCTCTAGAGCCGAGTATTGTTGACGGGCTTCGTTCTTGGCTCCTCTGGTTCACGCCCGGTCTATCGCGGCTTTTGCTTCTCTACGCCCCTCAATCTTCCGCCAGGTTTCATCTGTGATTCACTCTTTCCTCTGGGTGCGCAGCTAACCCAAGTTGTTCTCGCTTGTTTCTATAAAGGCATTCTTGATGGCCGTCCATTGTTCTTCTACGCTGCCACCTTCTGGAACGTCCGCAGCTCGAGTCTCAAGTTCTTCAACAAAAGACCTTTTTACCGCTGGATCTTTAAGTCGGCGTGGGTTGAACCGCCGCCCGAGTCTTTCCTTCCGCTGGATCCACGCCATGTGTAGGCGGATTTCGCCGATTAGAAGGTGATTGTCAGACGCGATGTCGGCGCTGCGTTTATTCCGGATATCAAGAAGGCTCCGTCTCCATTATCGGCTGATGCAGATGTGGTCGATGTGATTTTCGGTATGTCCATCACGGGAAACCCACGTGACTTTGTGCACTGGCCGATGGGGGAAGAGCGAGCTCTTGATCACCATGTCGTTATTGCCACAAAATTCTGCAAACAGCTCACCGTTCTCGCTTATTTCACCGAGACCATGGCGTCACATGACACGCTCATAGTCCGTGTTGTCGGAGCCGATATTCGCATTGAAGTCACCCTTTAGAACCTTATCCATGACGGCATTCAGTTGACTGTAAACATTCTCCTTGTCCTGTAGCTCGGCAGCATCGGTTGGCGCATAACATTGGATTATGGTAAGGTTACTAACCCGTGTTCTCTGGCAACGATTATCCACTCATTAACAGGCTCCCACTTGATGAGCGCAGCACTTGCCTGCACGCTAAGTAGGCGACCAACTCCACGATGGCGGGGAGCGTTTTCACCTCGAATACCAGAGTACCTGTCCCGATGACAGTTTGTGTTCTCCAAAGTTTGGCCAACGAACTTCACTCAGTCTCAGGATTTCTAGCTTCATGCGTCGCGCCTCGTGGGCGAGTTGTGCCAGTTTACCCTGCTGGGCTAACGTCAATACATTCCATGATCCAATTTGTGTCCGTTGTTTTGCGCTAAAAGTCGTTGCCGTTAAATCAGTTCGATGTCTTTCTCTGTTGGTTTCTGTAACAATTGAAAAGGTTTCAGAGACAGTAGGTGGTTGGCCAGGGGTCTCCTATCTGCCATCTTAGGTGTAGCTTCCGGAGAAGAGTATTTCTTTTTCAGCCGCTGGATGCCAGTCAGACGCTGTTTGAGCCGCACCTCCATGGTGAACAGACGCTCGGGTTGGCGAAGCATTTCCTCTCTCACCGTCCTATGGTTACCACGCCAGTGTTTGCGTCGCACCTCCCGAGCAAAGCACAGCATCAAAATGACAGCAAATTGAAATCATGTTTTGATATCAACATCAAACTGAAATCATAATTTGATTTCAGTTTACGCAGTTGACAAATTTGATATCAAATTTTGTTTTCATTTTGCTGTACATTTGCTCTTCAAATATTTTGCTGTACATTTGCTCTTCAAATATTTGTTGTTGTTGTTGCACTCTATGTAGGTGGTTCCCAGGTTAGGATACGGGTGAAAGAGTTTTGCCAATTTTCCAAATAAGTACCAATTATGTTTGTGGTGGTACGCTAACAGCCCAAATGCCCGAATTTGGAAAACTGTTTCATTATTCGGCATCAAGATGAAGTGAAATAAACAGATTTAATATGTCAAACACATTCTTTGCAACCTCTTCTTGTATCTTACCAATTCAAAATATAATCATAGCATCTAATTATTTCATAATTAAAAAAAAACAAAATTGTTATAGCTGAAATGAGTATTTTCAACCTTGTTCATAACCATTTCATCGAACAAACGGAAACACCCAAAGTTACTCGTGAGTATCCAGCAGCAAACTGGCGGCAAATCTGGACAAATATAACCATGCGACAGCTGAATTCAAGTGAATGAAGTGCCTTATTCTTGTTAGTCAACGAATTGAGCACCGAAAACTAATGTACCGAATGAACAGAACCGATGGTGAAAACTGCCTACACTGTACGCTGCCTATGAAACACTGCAGCACAAGTTCAGCGAATGCGTACGCGTGGAGTCAGCTTGGAGACTGCTGCAGCGGAAGATAACGATTTTACTCAATGGATGGCGTACACTTTCGATAGAAGAACTATTAAGGCCTCAACTGGGGAACATAGAAAGAACCAAAAAAACATAGAATACTCAAATTGCTCATAAAATATGTCACCTTTGTTATGTTGTGTAATAATGCTACGTCAATCCTCATTAGAATTCGAATTAGATATCGAAGTTTGAATAATTAATAATAATTGATTATTTGAATATATTTTAATAATTATTTTGTAATTACTTTTTAACCTTTCTGGAAAATAAACAAGTTTTACAAGTAAAAAAAAAGAATTGTGGTTTTCTCGCTTTCCGGGAAACTTTAGAATCGAGAAAGACGTGATGCATCATGTTTGCAAACATCAGAAGAGATGTCGCTACGCAGTTTGTTTTTTTCTTCTTCGCTTGTGCTCCCAGACCAGAAATTTGAGGCATCGCGAGTGATAGTTTTTAATTTTAATTTATTTATGCAGTGTATGATTTTATGAGAGGTCGTGTATATGTTCTTTTTCTTTTGTTTGTGTTTGTGAGCAGAAGCGCTCGATGCCAGCGTGACAAGGTAGAAGTTCTACCATAGAGGTAACTCTAAGACCACTAAGTCCCGAAGAAAATCATTATTATTTTTGGCTCACTCAGTACCAGAACAACGGTCCCAAGCAGTCCCAAGCTATTTCACTCACCCCTGCATGTTCTGCATGAATCCACACACCCCTGATGTTATCTGTCAAACTTTCATAGCGAATCAAAACAAACATAGTGTAGTAATAGAATTTCAACTAGAATAGGGTACGTTAATCGTTTGCTTGGGACCAATAGGCTACTAAAGTGGTGAGCCAATTTAAAATCGTTAGTTTCGTATTGATTGTTGGTTCTACGACTTCAGAAGGGAATGATCAACATGTTCGTTCTGCAAAATTCAAGTTTCGCAATTAAGCTGTTGTTGGAAAAAAAGGACATAACGTTGGTCCTCGGTTCTTGAGCTGATGGGTTGATGGGTAGGGTCTATGTGTGGGAGCTGCCTCCCTGGCGTCGGTAGCATTGGTACTAAGTACGGAAAACAAGGTTGACGGAACACAAATCAAGAAAAAAAAAACACATGCCCTGGACTAATAAATGGAACCACGGAATTTTTTTTCTGATGCAAAAGTTCAACTTATAAGGTCCTGATTGCTACAGCCATTATTTGTACGATTTAAGGGTAGAGGCCATCCGATCCAATACAAACTTCGGATGAGGAACCGTAATGGTATGGGGTGCATTTTTCTAGGATACTAAGCTTCCTATCTGCTGGAAATCCACGAGAATGAATTCGACCACTTTCTGCGAGCTCCTGGAAGAAGTTTTGATTCAGTATTTGGAGGATTATCTATTTTTCAGCAGGATAATGCCTCAATTCATGTATCACGCCAATCAAATGCATGGTTTAAGGCAAAGGAAATCACCGTGGCTAGCTTGTAGTCCGGATTCGAAGAAACTATGTAAATTGTTTGAGCTTGAAGAGAGAAATAAAATAAAGAAAAGCCGAAGCAATTTGGATTTAATTTCAAAGAGAAATATAGCAATATGTTGGTGCGGTCAAACGAATGCATCAAACTGTAGCAAGGCTATCGTGGGCATTTTGTTTTGAATGGCTAAACATTTTATTCATCTAGAATCTCGATCATCATATAGTTGCTATCGTCTCATCATTTCGCTGGTACAAACACATGCATGTATTAAATATTTTTACTAGCAAACACTGATGATATCGAATCCAAGACATTTTTGAATGTTGAGCCTTTCCACGGAATTTAACTTCTCGACCTATTTTGATGGTTATACCTCAAAGGTTGCAGTAGCAAGCCTCGTAAACATAAAAGCCCATCCTTGAACGTTCCCTATTGCCAAACCGCTACCACATCGGATACGGTTTCAACCTTCAAACAATCGCTCCGATCGATTGAGTTATACGATCCCACAGCTTACCGCTCACTACTGCGAATCTGCGATACTCCTATCTATTTTTTTTGCCTCCTCTGTAATCCAACGGAAAATGACAATAAAATTGCAACCCTCAGCTGATGATGTGGGCAATATAAAATGGCTTTCCAAAGACAAAACTAACTTTCGCACAAGTGTTCGTACTTGACTCGAGAGACGTCGTCCAAAAATTAATTTCAATCTCCGTTTGGTTTGGTGATGCTTGAGACAATATAATTGGGTGGATTTTCAGAAGAAATAAATACAAGTCCTTGAAACTGCGAGTAGGGTGGAAAAAAAAAACTCATCTCAAACTGTCAAGATCTTCGCCAAAGTGAAGCAATTTCCAAGAAATCCAACCACACACAACATCTTGAAATTGAAGTAGATACTCGAGCTCACGCGACTTTCCGATGACGGGCCATTCAGTATGCAGGAGAAAAAAAGCGACACTTCCACCGTAGATGGAATGTACGAACGCCAACATGATAATTAATGGTTGTGGTAGTAGTTCAGATCCACCAAGTCACATCAAAGTCGATGTTGATAGATGTGCTGACAGTTTTTTTTTCGACCCACCTGTCGTAAACTGTGCGATTGAGAACTTGGCCTCGCCTCCGGGCCCCGTCAGTTCCGGTGGTTCGTGCAATTATGTTGCAAAAATGGTAACATTATGTAACCCTCTCTTAAATGAACCAACGTAGCAATCAGATTTTATCACCTTACGCTCCAACCCGATTTCACACCTGCCATAGCCAAATTTTCAACCAAATTATTATAATTATAATCCTCCATTCGCGAAATCCATTAGTCTTGTCGAATAGATTTTGACATTTTGGGCCGATTTTTATCACCACCCCATAATAAATTAGGAACAAGTTTTATGATTTGAGTGTGCGAAAATCAAACTATCACATCACGCTTTTGATCTTTGACGGCAGCCATTTGATCCGATCCCGTCACCGTTTTCACCTCCATGGTTACTGCGGTTGACACAACTTCAGTAGTATTCCTTGATAATGCACCGGTTTTCGTCGGGATTAAAGGCACACGCTCGATTGTTTGCTGATCAGCTGCGGTTCCTTGTGGGGACAAAAATCATTGATTTTAAGGAGTGGCACTCTCCGACCTTAGTTAAGCCATGACTGTACCGAGAGATTATAATGATTTGTAACATCATTAAATCTCAGGCCGCATTCACTTTGCCGGTAGTTGGCCTTAAACCATTTTTGGAGCCGCCTTTGCATGGGTGTGTTGGGTGAGGGAAAAAGAAGTGGGATTTCAAAACTGCACTGCTCCCAGCAACAACAACGAGAAACAATGGCAGGATGTTTTGTTGAAATAATAGTGCATCATTAGTAAAAGAAAAAAAAATACCTACAACGCTTATGGCGAGAGCAGTTCGTACAAGGTTATAAAAGTAAAAAAAAAAATTGTTTCGATTTATCCATGTGAGAAGCTTGTTTACAGTGTCTGTTAACAAACAAATAAACAAAGTATAAAGCGGATTATGAGTTTCTTTGATGATTGAAAAATCCTGTTCGCCTAATTTGTAGGAGTCAGGGCTAGGGCTCGTTGGTAGATCTTAAGCCGTAACGCACCGGGAAGAGGTGATCTAGCCACGTGACATATATAGCTTTAATGACAAAGTATTTTTAGCACTAAAATTTATTTTGCAGGTTATATCTGGAGTTTCTACATGTTGTACAGTGTATCCAGGTCCCCAACAATGGTATCAAATTTTAACGAATTTGGATAATGAAACATGTATGGAAAACGAAACAAACCTATTCATTTGCTTGCAAAATATTCAAAATATGGCTCAAATTTCACCAAATCTCGGAAATAGGTTGGGAATACTATGCAGAAGAACTTTTTCGAAGACTGCAAACCGATTAGACTTGTGAGAAAAAAAAAGTTATTAATATATTAATTTAGACCTATTGCTCCGCGCATATCTACAGGCGTATATATGAGCTTGTAGGTACGTGTGGATCACTTTGTCTAAAGTAAAAGATTAGTAACTTTTTGTACAAAGACCAAATCGATT
The DNA here is from genome assembly GCF_037179485.1 of Ochlerotatus camptorhynchus. Classification (NCBI taxonomy): domain Eukaryota; kingdom Metazoa; phylum Arthropoda; class Insecta; order Diptera; family Culicidae; genus Ochlerotatus; species Ochlerotatus camptorhynchus. Next base: position 48,095 of record NW_027041323.1, on the reverse strand, counting down.
TGCAGGGATGCTGTGCGTATGATCTAACGTAACGTTTGTCAAAATCAGGTCCAGGATACAATTTCTAGTTCGTCAGCGAGTTCACTTCAGTTGGTCCCATCATTCATCTCATCGTTGAGTCGCAGCACTGAACTTGACTATTGGCCACGAAAAAGCTAGCCAATGCACATCAAAAATCGACTACATCCGAACAGCTTTTATCTCAAATCGAGGGTAGGCATACCGAGCAAGCTCTACCACAAACAGGACTAGTGCATGATGGTCTTCGTCAAGCGGACCGTCTACAATTTGAACTTCTACATCAAAACATGTCAAGCTGCATTTAGGTGTAATTGGCTAAACTTGGTGAGTTCGTTCCTTTTTGTCCATTTTTACCTTTTCAAACCAGTAACGCTAGTAGACCATTTTTTCGTGGTGCGTTACTGGTATAAGATCCTTCATCGAACCCTAGGGGAACTGAATTTTTCAGTAATCAAGGGAACACATTTTGGTCACATTTATATGTCTTGTTAATAGTGAAAGAACTCGGGTAGTGACCATCCCCGTTATGAATTTTTATATTGTGTATGGGTCATTCCAGCTCAAGTGGGTACAGAATTTTAAAAAGTTGTTCTGAACAAACGCCTTTTTAATTTTAATCTAAAATGCCTAGATCCTTCTGGGCTACAACCCTGGATTTTCAAGATTTAAAAAAAATTCAACTTTCAGAAGAGATTACTCCACTACCTATAAGTATTTTTCACTTTTAGGACCACCATTAAATTATGGACAGAAGTAAATAAATGAGCAAGTTAGGATTCATTTTTTTTTTTCAAATATTATTGTTCGATCGGTGTGAAGGAATAAATGAAAAAATAAAAAAATAAAAATATTAAAAAGCATTGATTTTCCACCAGAAAAGCTCAAGCTACAACTCACCCATCTGGTCATATCTCAAAAACTATTGGTCCAGAGTTTTCCAAAGTATGGTGAAAGTTTGAGCCCAAAATGTTAAGAAATAAAAAATCCCGCCCATGGTAAAAATAGGCCTTTTTTGACAATTTGGATACCGGCCGGTAATCAGTCTGTTTACTGTAGTTACTATAACAAAAACAAAATGTAAGTACACCTTTGCGAATCAAAATTATAAAAAAAAACTTTCAAATTGACGTTCTAAGATCACCAATAGCTTATTTGGTTGTGGAGTAATTTCTTTTGAAAATTGAAATTTTTAAAAATCTCGGAAATCCAGGGTTGTAACCCAGAAGGATCTGCTCACATCAGAGCAAAATTGAATAGGCGTTTGTTCAGAATGCCAAAATAAGCGTTTCGGCCAAGTTTGGCTCAAATCGGTAACATCGACCACAGGTGGTGAACCCACTTGAGTTGGAATGACCCATATTTAAAATCAAAAATATTGTGTATGGTCATATAAAGGGTGATACGGTCAAAATTTGGTCAAGGGAAAACGCGTGTAAATCGGTGAAATCGTTTATTTAAAAAATCAAATTAAATTTCTTTTTCAAGTTCAATTAGTATAAAATTCAGGAAAAATATTCAGTTAGGCTTCCGCTTTTCCAAATCCGAATTGCCGGGCCTTACGCTTGACCCCTGCCATCAGATTTTGTACAGCCACCTTGTCCACCTTCTTCGCCGCAGAAAGCCAGTTTGCCTTGAACTGCTGCTCGCCCTTAGCAGTTTTTTTGGTCTTCTTTAGGTTCCGCTTGACAATAGCCCAGTATTTCTCAATTGGGCGGAGCTCTGGCGTGTTGGGAGGGTTCTTGTCCTTGGGAACCACCTGCAAGTTGTTGGCGGCGTACCACTCCATGGCCTTTTTGCCGTAATGGCAAGATGCCAAATCCGGCCAAAACAGTACGGAACAGCCGTGTTTCTTCAGGAAAGGCAGCAGACGTTTATTCAAACACTCTTTCACGTAAATTTCTTGGTTGACAGTCCCGGAAGCTAGGAAAATGCTGCTTTTCAAGCCACAGGTACAGATGGCTTGCCAAACCAGATATTTCTTTGCGAACTTTGACAGTTTCATGTGCTTGAAAACATCTGCTACCTTTCCCCTTCCTTTTGCCGTATAAAACTCCTGTCCCGGAAGCTGCTTGTAGTCGGCTTTGACGTAGGTTTCGTCGTCCATTACCACGCAGTCAAACTTCGTCAGCATCGTCGTGTACAGCCTCCGGGATCGCGCTTTGGCCGTCGTATTTTGTTTATCATCGCGATTTGGAGTCACTACCTTCTTGTAAGTCGATAGTCCGGCTCGTTTTTTGGCTCGATGCACGGTTGTAGACGATACACCCAGCTTATTTGCGGCATCTCGGAGAGAGAGGTTAGGGTTTCGCTTGAAACTACCGGCAACTCTCTTTGTCGTCTCAGCGGCTTCCGGTTTTCGATTTCCCCCCGATCCAGACTTCCTGGCTGTCGACAAACGTTCCCCAAACACTTTAATTACATTTGTAACGGTTGATTTGGCAACTTTTAGCGATTTTGACAACTTTGCGTGCGAGTAGCTCGGATTTTCGCGATGCGCGAGCAAAATTTTGATACGCTGCTCTTCTTGCTTGGACGGCATTTTGACAACTGAAGAGTGAATTCCAAAATCAAATAGGAGCAACATTCTACACACACACACCTTCAAAATGAGGGGTGTTCAGGTTTTTTAAATGCAAAATTGAAAGAAATACGTCAAGTTGATATTGACCAAATTTTGACCGTATCACCCTTTAGTACACATAATTCTCTTCCCTTTGTCCCTATCTTTTTCCTTTCCTTTTCCAATCCCTCTTCTCTTTTCCGAAAGCGAGTAATGGCTCTTTATCCATAAGCTATAAAACGCTAGAACAAGAGTTAGTGCTCATGTCCCAACCGTCAGAGGAAAATGGACAATCACTGAACCTTTCTAGCTTAGATCCTTCCAACAGTCAACCAATCATATAATTAACAAAAACATAACATCCATTTATTGGATTCAGAGGCATATTGTAAATCCTCGATTTTAACAGGTCCGATGTTTTCTGAATCATCTTGCCCCATAAATTTTACACTGGCCATTTTGGGATGTGTGACGCATCGTCGATGTGATTTACATGATGTTTTCAAGAACTGACTGTGTTGGCGTTAGATTACATTAGATTAGATTAGAACGATCAAATTGATTTGCAGTTGATAAAGTTGTTTTGCATAATATTCGCAATCAAAGTCCGAGATATGGTGAAATTTGAGCCATATTTGAATTTTTAGCATGCAAATGAATAGATTCGTTTCGTTTCCCATACATTGTCTTCATAACCCAATTTGGTTCAAATTTGACACCGTTATTAGGGACCTCAATACATATCAGAAGAGCAGTGGGGAACAGGGCATTGTATAGTTGACCCACCCTATTGTACAGTCTTGTACGATGTCTAGACTTGTTATTCAAATCTTTAGAGTTCCACAGGGCCTCATCACATCATGTGGGACATTAGCTGTATTGGCGAAATATCTTAGGCTCTTCAAAGTGGCTGGAGTTAAGATCTGACAAACACCGAAGTACTTGTGATCCACAGTAGGCAGCCTAGCAGCACTGCTGGTGTTGAAAAAGAATAAATTTTAAGTAGCTGGAGATTTCATGAACATTGGAATCCTAATAACATGTGGTTATGATCGAAATGACCTTTGTACACAACATTGATGCCTTCCGTGGCGTTCCCGAATTGTTGGAGAATAGTTTCTGATCAATTTAATTTGATAAACGAATATCTAAAGGTCTGAACATCTTTTGAATAATTCCTGGTAATACTGATATAACGAGAGAATATCTGAAGAACTTCGTTTGATTTTTTGATCAGTTGAATGTCATCAGATTATTAAATGATAATCCTGATATGATAAAATTCATTCTGATCAACTTGATATGACTTCGTATGAATTGTTGGTCTTCAGAATAGTCCCGATCAATGTAATATTATGAGAGAATGTATCTCTAGTTCTCCAAAATAAACTCTTATAATTCTAATATAATGAAAACATCTGAAGAATTATAATTGAAGCGAAGACATCATATCAAAAAGACTGGCAACTTTGCCAGAATCCAAGCAACCTACAAGTACCCGTGTTGTGACCGCGATGAATCGTACGATGCCAGCGTCCATTGCGAAAGATGTGAAGAATGGTACCATTTTGAGTGCGTTGGTGTCGACAAATCCGTTGCAGAGGTCATATGGTTCTGCTCGACCTGTATCGGTGAGGATAGATCGGTCCGTAAGTCGCTGGGAGCACTAGGATGGACCAGGATTCATCCGGTAGTGATTGATCATCCATCTGCTAATGCTGAACATAGCAGTACAGAGGCCAGTAAGGTAGCAAATAAGAACATATCATCGACTAAACGTCGCATAAGTAGGGCCCAAGCACAAGATGATGATAGCAATAAATCAGATACGTCATATCAGAAGCAGGAAAATTCAGAAGAGCATCAAGACGTGGCAAATGAAAAAGTAGAAGACCACGCAAAGTTCTTAAGTGAGCTTTTGAAATCGTTGAATCGTCGTAAAAGTCAACCCGTGCGCGTACAATCGAGTAAATCTAGTGGTAGCGGTAAAAGTGGACTCCGGAAAAGTGCCAGTGTATCATCGGCAAATCTGCCTCGACACGTTCTCGTGCGTTGAAGGAACGTCGCGAACTGAAGGAGAAAAACAAGTTGGACGAACTCGAGGAGGAAAACCAACGGAAATTTCTGGAGCTCCAACGGAAGCAGATTGCCAGACGGAAAGAAGCGCTCAAAAGGAGGGTTGAATTGAGGATGATAATCAACGAGGATACTGAAGATGAATCGGATTCAGTGACCGAAGATGTAGATGAATCGACGAACAGAAGCGGGAAAAAGCAGCCGAAAAAGCAGATCCCGAAGAGTTTGGGAGCAATTCCTAAGGTTCCACGAAAAAGGTGTACCGGAGTGGCATATGACACGATTATACCTGTCTCATGGTGTTCGTATGAGAAAATTTAAGAGTTGCCAGTCTTCTTAATATGTTGTCTTCGATTGAAGTCTTGGTTAGTTGTAGATTTGCTTCAGCATTCCTAAACAACCTAAGATAATGACCTTAAGTTCTAAAAGTCTGCGTAATCATTCCCAACTAACGTAATATGATGAGAAAGTATCTCATGGTCTGAATGTCCTCAGAATAATTTATGACATTCCCCTAGCATCCATAAATTACATCTTGCGTCTAAGGGAAAAGGGAGTTTAAAAAATGTATCCAAATAGGAATAAAGGAAGGGGGGGGGGAGGCTTTGATCTGTCGTGATGTCACATCACCATATTTTTTAGTTTTATTAGTGAAATCTTATAGCATGACTACATACATTAAAATGAGTCGAATTTGATAAAAACTACAACATTTTAACATCGATGCTATGTCAAACGCTTTCAAAATGCACATGTAGCTTATTCGGCTTAAAATCGCTAAGTTGTAAGTATTCCGCGAATTCCACAATTTGCAATAACAAAGAGGGAAGTTCCTTGAGCTAGTTGAAAAAAAAAACCTTAGGAACATTGAGAGATTCGTGAACTAGTAATTAGTAAAAAAGAAACACAAAACAGTCGTAAGATCCATGAATTTGCCAAAACTTCCATTGAATTTTTTGGAGGTTCCATGCACTTGTCGTAAAATCCGTGAGCGTGTCGGAAGAACATATAGGAAGATCTATGAAATTTTTAGAAGTTCTGTGAACAATAGGGTTAGTCAAAGTTTTCAGATATTTCGACTAGTTCCTGGAGATGTCGGGGAGTTGCAAAAATGTTGTTTGAGATGTCGGAAATAGAAGTTCTAAGAACTTTTCTTTTGAAACATGAAAAGCCTGAATAAAATCCTAGAATTCCGTATTACTTCCGGGAAGTCGGTAGAGCTTCCAAAAAGTCCGTAGTTTTTTCGAGAAGTTCGGAGAACTACATAAGTCCATAAAATTTCTCAGAAGTCTGTAGAATGTCCGAGTAGTCCGAAGAATATCCGAAACGTCTACAGAACTTCCTAAAAGTCTATAGAGCTACCGAGAAGTCCATAGAATAACTCCATATAACATTCGAGCAGACCGTAGAACTTTCGAATAGTTCATAAAACTTCCAAGAAGTCCAAAGAAGTTCCAAGAATTCTATAGAGCTTCCGAGACGTCTGTAGAACTTACGAGAAGTTCGTTGAAATTCTGAGAAGTTCGTAAAATTCCGAGAAGTACATAGAACTCCCGAGAGGTTCACGGATCTTCCGGAAAAAAAACCCATGAACTTCCGAAAAAAAAAAAACATCTGTGTAGTACGTAGAATATCCGAGAAGTCCGTATAACTGCAGTCGTTTTGTTTGGTTCAAGCCTCGATTTTTTTTACATCGTTCATCGAAGACAGGGGAGGGAGCAATGTTTGCTTGACGTCGAGGAAAATGTGACAATCTGTGACAAGGGGGGGGGGGAGTGTAGAGAGGATAATTTTGGCCAATTTTCGCGTGATTTATTTAATGGATGCTCCCCTATGATCAAAGGAGATATTTTGTTTTGTTTTCGTTGATTACTTTATTTGATCACGTTCAATCGAATGAACTTTGCAGAGCCGTGATTTCTTGTTCATTATTAAATAAAATAAATACAATGAATGTTAAAACTACAGTCAAGAAATACCATACAAAAACCCATATCTTCCGCTATACAATTAGCATCCTCCATCAGAACGTGAATCACATCCAGTGGTTTCCAATTATGCTTCCAAGGTCGACAACAAAAGGATTGACCAAGAAAACTACAGATGATGAACAATAAACACCGCACAATAGCTTCTATCAAGTATACATACAATCTCGTGATACACATCGAGAGGTACTGATGGCTGCTGCCAATTATAAACACTGGATGATGGACTTCGTTTGATTTCTTGGTTAGCTGAGGATCATCAGAATGATTTCTGATCATTCTGGTGGAAATAAATAATATCACCAGAATTGAAGGTCTTCAGAATAATTCCTGTTAAACTTGATATGCTGAGAGAACTTTTAAATAGCGGCGCCGGTGGTGTAGCGGTAAGCGTGATTACCTCTCACACCAGCAGGCCTGGGCTCAATCCCAGTCAGCGCCGCTGGAATGTTCTGAGGCATAATATATCTGATCACGCCTTCCTTTGGAAGGGAAGTAAAGCCGTTGGTCCCCAGTTCATGAGTTGATGGGTCGATAGATAGGGTCCTGGTGTGGGAGCTGTCTCCCTGGCGTCGGTAGCATTGGCACTCAGCTCGAAAAACAAGATCGACGGAAAACAAATCAAGGAAAAAAAGAAGAAATTTGAAGTACTTAATTTGATCTTAACACCCTTATGACTTGGTTTGAAAGATGGTCATAAGTGGTGTATTCTAATATGGGGGCTCGGCTGCCTCAAACTTCCGTTTTTGATAACTGAGCATAAAATTGTGAGATCAAACCCAGGCCTCAGCGGCGCCAGTTTGCACAGTAGTGTAAGCATGATTGCCTCTCACCCTAAAGGGCCAGGGTTCAGTCCCAGTCGGTGCCGCCGGGATTTTCTGAGGCATAAAATCTCTGATCACACTTTCCTTCGGAAGAGAAGCAAAGCCATTGGTCCCCGGTCCATGGGTTGATGGATCGATAGGTAGGGTCCAGGTACGGGAGCTGTTTCGCTGGCATCGGTAGTATTAGTACTCAGCACAGAAAACAAGATCGACAGAAAATAAATCAAGGAAAAAAACCCAGTTCTCATCATATATAAGAGATTCATAGTCACATTGCTTGCTCATCGTGATTTGTGAAAATTATCGTCGTTTTCATCGGTGCCAGGTTTGAATGGCTGCAACAACTCGATAATAAGTGGTGTGATGTGATATAAGGGGCTCGGTGGCCTTAGGGTGACCGATTTTACTTACTGAGCAAAATATCATGAGTTTTATCTCATCATTCAAGATTCGTTAGCCACCCTTTTTTTCTTCACTCGAATCCATCACTGTTATCCAGCGTATCGTTTGACTAAACGAATCTTGCTGCATTCCCACCCTTTTATCCAACATCCTAGTTATTTTTCGTGGAAGTGCTGAGGACTCCTCGGTTTTCAAAAAAGCGATTATCACCGCAACACATTCCAGCCCAATTCAATCCTACCTAATTTTAGATCACCAGTTTTTACACATTGAGGACGATTGCTTGTTGCAAGCATCATCTGTTGATTCTTTGTGTAACTACAGCTGATACGGCAATATTGGAGTAGCATCCACGAGCGGTTAACCATGCTCATGCTCTTGACACCTTTATGATTTGGATAACCTATACTATTTGTAAATACACGATATTTTGGAGCTTTACGAAACTCTCCGGATACATTTGGTCTGTCGTAACATACAACAAAAAATATGTATTACATGAGGTGATATGTTTTCATACCACTCTACAGATTCGTATAATGCACGGAATATCGTATAAGACTTTGTTGAGTCTATAGAACTTAAAGATCTGCACTCCTGGCGGTTGAGAGAAGCTAAGATATGTTCTTAATACAAATGTCCTAATTTATGTCAAGCACTACAGCTTCGTACAGTACATCTAAAAATCATGGAAGACTTCATTGATCCTGTAGAATATAAAGATTTTAGATTTACTGTACTGCCCATGATTTTTTTTAGTCAGAGGTGCGGAGCGACGGGTAAGCGTCTAGAATAAGCTTCTAAAAGAAGTTTCTATAAGAAGCTTCTAAAAGAAGGTTTTAGAAGAAGCTTCTCAAGAAGATTCTATACAAAAGCTTCTTAAAGAAGCTTCTAAAGAAGTCAAAGGAAGATTCTAAAGAAGACTCTAAAGAAGATTCTTGAAAAAAATCTTAAGAAGATTCTAAAGAAGATTCTAAAAAAAATTCTAAAGAAGATTGTAAAGCAGATTATAAAGAAGATTCTAAAGAATATTCAAAAGAAGGTTCAAAAGAAGATTCAAAAGAAGATTCAAAAAAAGATGTAAAAGAAGATTCTAAAGAAGAATCTAAGGAAGATTCAAAAGAAGATTCCTCAGAAATTGAGTGTGTCCAATTTCCTCTATTGTGTGGAAATAATGATTTTCATTGCCCAGGGAAGAGAAAACAATTTATAGCAGTAAAATTTGTTCGACCTATTGGGAATCACGCCTACCACCACCAACATGTTGTTTTCTTGTAACTGCGCCTCTACATACTAAGAGGAACCATCAACTCATTCAACAATATTCAAGAAAAATCCTCAAGAAGCAATTTATTAACTGATGTTAAGATACAGAAAAAGTTGAAATCAAAATACGGTCTTAATTTTATAAATTTATGTCATGGCTGCCGGCTCACAGGCGAATTAAATGTTTACAATTTCGATAAAACACAAAAAGCGGCCAGCACTCCCATTCATCGCCTCGAAACAGGTTCATACTACGCAATCTTGACAGAAACATCGTGTTTAACCAATTGAACACATGCTGGTTCAAAATGTCCCAGTTACCAAGGAAATTCTGGTTGATACCATGTCGATTCACACGCAAGCAATTCGAATGTTGTAAATTTCAAATCTCACGCTGGTTTCAGAATCGAACCTCTGTTTTCTACCTTCACAACCTTGCATCGAATTGCATCAATTGCCATATTCTTTGTTCTGAAGTAATTTCGCGTCTAACGGTTGCACAAGACAAATGAACATCGATTATTCTGCACATCCCGCGGCATCAAAACATGTCATCATTATTTTAATCGCGATTAATCCCAACCGGATTGCCCGATGACACAGTTTCTTCATACCATTTGATTGCTATCGTGACCGGCACCGGCGAGTTCCGAATGATCATTTCGCCGGCTGTCAGCCAGCTGTCCGCGAAGGAAACATAAACAAATCAGATTAAAAAGTGAATCTTCCCGCGACTTGAGTTATTAGCTTCCTTCTATATGTAAAGACATGCTTTATTTTTCGTGAACGTAACGGGGACGCTTGGTAATTTCTAGGAATTTACATGTCGGGCTAAACGGGCGGGGACGCATGTGGTGTCCCGAGTAAAAATAAACACTGTTGCACGATTATGGGGTACATGCACACACAGAGAGAGAGAGAGAGATAGAGAGAAAAAGAAAATCCATACGATCGTCAGCATCATCATCATCATGAAAATGTAAACGAAAGTGAAAATAGACTCGATTTTCTTTCTGCAGACCGATTGCACCCGTATGGGATAATTTTGGCAATTTTCCCTGTCTGGGGGTGGTTTGGGGTTTGGAGGGGGGGGGGGGTCGACTTTGCTGAGAAAATACGACAATAAACGACGAATGGCTTTACGATCTGTTTGAAAGCGATGTGGTTTTATGGCAGTAGTCGGTTGTTTAGATACTTACTGCTCTGCGCTGCTCTGAGTAGTTGAGTAAATAACGATCTTTCGTCAAGTAGTATTATTTAGAGAAACATGACTAAACATTCAGGTCGTTGAACTTGTTTGCGGTTGACAAGTTTTTCTAACTTCCTTGTGATTTGAAACAAAATCCTATACTGAACTTTAACACTTGAATTAACTGATGGATGTAGAACAGATCTCTCATTCAAATTTGGTAGTATTTATATGGAATGACTTCCAAATTTGCAAGAGATATCCGTCCTACAGAGTTTTTTGGAAAAAATCCAAAAGTGTTCTGCACAGCAATTTTGAGACTATTACGGAGAAAGTTTTTGAAGAATACCGGAAATAATCATAAGGTAAATCATTGAGGTAAATCCTGAAAGTAAAAGTAATTCTTATGATTTTTTCCTAAGGAAATCATTGAAAAACTTGCAAATATATCAAGGGATGAGTTCCTAAAAAACAATATAGTAGATTCAGTCATTAAAATATGTTCAAGATTCTGTGTACAGAAATTTAAAATCCTGGATTAACAAAAAATATTAAGATTCTGAGACTTCGATTGAAAGCTAATTTTAAGATCCCGGTCTTCGGAAACTGTACAACATTATGGAAATCCGGAGCCATCGGTTAGTATGAGCGATATATTTTGGAAACGATATCGTAATCTAGAAACTGATGTTGATAATGAATAAAGGAGTAGAGTAAACATGTCTAATTTACAAGAGTTTCGCTTAAGAATAAACTGAATTTAAGGGTTCATTAGGGTGGGTCGACTTTACATCCTTATCTTCTCGACTGCTCTATAGAAGCGTATTGGGGTCCCCAAATATTGAACCAAATTTGAACGCATTCCCAATCTAAGACCACAGTTTGGTCAAAATTGAGCTATTTTTGGATTTTTGACTAGTTTCATTTAATTGCATTTTACCATACAACATATGAAGTTTTCCCACAAATCGAGATCATAACCAAATGCGTTCAAGTTTGTCACACTTGTTGGGGACCTCAATACGCTTCGAAAGAGCAGCGGAGAGCAGGGTGTTGTGACCTGCCATATAATGTTGACCCACGCTAATGCACAAATGCATAGCCAGTAGACTGATGCAAAATTTGAAATTTTCGCTCCACAGTGCTCAAACGGTTTCAAATCAGGTCCTGATTAGCCTCCAAAAATTTGAACTCATTTGGCAAGAAACTGACTTTTCACAAACTGTTCGAACAATTCGAAGTTTATATGGGAATTACTATGGGAAAACCAAACTTTTTGTTCATTGTCTTCTACGCATTTTCCCTATTGCGTTTTTTGAAAATTTCTATAACTGTTCTTACGGGGAATTTTCATCGAAATGTCAAATTAAATTGTTATTAATTGTTTAAGAGATTGATAATATTATGGCATGATCAAGCAGCTGTTCCGTAAGCAACACTGTATTCTGCAGTGTGACATAGTAGCCGTGATATTTGTGCTCTATTCTTCGCACCAGAAACACCAGTGTTGCCTGCTGGCCAGTTGAATGAGCATAATCATAAGACATCAGTGACTTGAATCATTAATAACTTTTGTTCCTTACATTTGATTGAAAAGTAGTTTTCCACAAAGTTGTAGCTGAGAAAATTTGCTACAATCACTGCTTTCATTTTTAAAAGCATAGTGATGTGGTGAATTGTTAGATAGATATGAACAAAAACATAAGTTTTCCCATAGTAATTCCCATATAAACTTGAAATGGTTTGTGCGAAGTCAGTTTCTTACTTAAGAAGTTTAAATTTTCGGAGACTAAGCAGGAACTAATTTGGAACCGTTTAAGCACTGTGGAGCGAAAATTTCAAATTTTGCATCAGTCTAATAGCCAGCTTTCGAAATAGGGGGTCAACTTTTTTTTGATGATGGAGGAATAGGACAGATGCTAACAGACTGAACACAATTAGATCGAACGCTATTGTGTCGAGTGTAATTAGGCCGAATGTACCTATGCCAAAAGGGTTATAAGGTCAAATGGGTCTTTTAACCGAATTTGAAATTTATGTCGAACTGTATAAGAATTTTTCAAATTTGCATGATGACTAGCAAATCCCAATTAGCTATTTTCCGTATTTTAATCCTGGTAGTTTCACGGAATTTTGTTCAATTTATCCTGATGTACGAGATACTTTTAAAAATAGCATAAAACCGAATGAGATTGAACCAAAAGGATCACTAAGTTAAATGAGTCATTACAAATACAGTGACATTTCCCTATATTTTAACTAGCTTGAACATTCGCAGAGAATCTTTAAAGGATTTCTTTGGAATGATCTCAAGAATTTTCTTTATAGTCATTTCCCTTCACAGGTTTTGTCACGCTTCCTTTTATAATAAATCTTAGAATCGCTCTGGAATTCCCTTGAAATTTTATTTATAACCTTTCAGAAGTTCTGTTTGGAACACTCTTAACAAAAATCATTGATCATCCAAAGATCTACATCGAATTTTTAATGATTCTTCCAAAAATTTACTACCGATTACTTTCATAATTCTATTCGAAATTCGCTTCATGCAATGCATCCCAGAAAAGTATTGAAACTCTGCTCAGAATCTTCTATATTCATCTCGAAATTATCATGAAATTGTCCTCGAAATTTCCTGGAAGCGTTTTTTTTTCGCATTACACTTCCCAAATTCACAAGTCAAAATTTTAAGGTTTTTGTAAATGCACTAGCTCCATCCACTACTTGCTAGTTTCTGCGGAGATGCTAGAAATGTCTGAAATTGACAGATTTATAAACCGTGGTAATCTTGATATTTGTGCTCTTGAAATTGCGAAATGTGATGGGAAAAATAAACACTTTTAAAAATCTCTCGGAATTTCCTTGACATTGTACCCTAAAAGCCAATCTCCTCGGTATTCTTCTCGGAATTCCATGGAATTTTTTTCAGAATTCACTTGAATTACCTTGGCCCTTTCCCTAGAATTAGTTTGGATGTATCCTCAGAATGCAACATTATTTTCAGAACGGTTTGGAAATATTTTATAAGAAATGAACCAGGAATGATTTTCAATTACGTCATGGATCATTCTTCAGAACAACCAAAAATATCAACTCTTAACTCCCCTTAAAATACGCCTGAAGTTTTTCTCACAATTACAGTGGAACAATTCTTACTAGGGCTCTACATTTTCGAAACTCTAAAATGTGCTAGAGTTTTTTCTTCTTTCAAGCAACGTATTTAACGCATCATTTCTATAGCGAAATGAACATCAAAAAGAGCACGCTTAGAACGAAACGGCACAACTCATCAAGCTGAAATTTTCACAGAAGGCAGTTGGTACTGACTTCTACTTGTAGAAAAAAATTCAGGCCAATCTGATGTTTTTGTTAGAAATAGAGTGATTTCCCCGTTTTACGTTTGTTGTTGAATAATTATACTTTTTTGTGTAATAATTCTATTACGATTTTTTTAAAAATCAACGGCACCACTCATCAAGCTGAAATTTTCACAGAAGGCAGTTGGTACTGACGTACATTTTGGCTGTACATTTTCTCGCTTTCTTTGCACACTTCCTGTAAATGAAAGCAGCGTCGGCTTTCGAGTTGAAACGCAGCTTCAAATTGGCTTTGAATTCCTGTCACCAACACAACCTACTCTTTCAATTTATCTTATATGCGTATGAAAGGTTTTCGATACTTTTTTTTTAGATAAATATGTGGAGAGAAGATAAATTAAACATAGTACGTGTAATCTTCACATGTGTACATGGGCAAAATGCATTAAATATTTATTTTCATTTCTGTCGTATAAGTCATGAAACTCAGATTGAAAAGCTAGCTGATCGAATTCGAGCGCTCTTTCACTCGTCCGCTTCAACGAAGCTTGAAATGAACACGAATGCTGAAACGGGAGAAAGATAGACACACGATAAAAATTTTGTTTGGAGACACAATCGATGCGACGAAGAGACTGCTAGCTTTCTTTTTCTGTTGAAGTCGAGCAGCTTCGCAGTATTCTTGCACTACGGTTGGCGTCTACATTTTCAATCGTTTGTCTCTCTTTCTCCCGACGCTTCATTCATCAAGGGGATTCTGAGGAAAACTTCAAATTAATTTCGAACAATATTTAGTAAAGCTGAGGAAAATTATTGGGAATTTTTATGAAATTTTTTGTAGATATGTACATCGTAAAGAGATTCAGTAAGCAATTGAGTGCTCATTCTTACTTGTACTAATATTCTACTGCTATTACTGCCAAGGATTGTATTAAAATTCTTCTAATAATGCACCACAATTTTTGCTCGAGCTGCAGTTTCTTGGATTTTTTTTTTTCAAAGTACGAATATTTCTGTGCCGGTAATAAAATACAAGCCTGAAAATTTAGAGTTGGTTTTAAAAACCCAAACAGGTCAAAAACTACTCAAGCAAATTTCGACGTCCGAAAACATTGAAAAAAATATATATGAAAATATGAAACAAATATACAAAGCTTGAAATTTGTTCAAAATTCTTGAAACAGCAAAACAAAATTTAAATATATATGCTGTTGCAATTTGCTACGCCTATGGGTATGTATCTGTCCTATGCTTGACTTCCATTGCCCATAACATTCAGCAAATCTATCTGTCTCGAACCTAGAGATTAAATATGATTTATGGAAATAACACCTGGCAGCATGCATTCAAGCTGCCATACCATACCATGCAATTGATGCAGTAGAAACAAACAAAATAGTTTCCTCAATAGATCAATGTTACATGTGTACTTCCCCAGGGTACCAATTACAGAATACTTCTTAGGCAAGGCTATACCTAAACTCCGCATAAACCATGTCGACCAACATAGTTGAATCACCGTTGCTTTCAGTATACCGTCACGACTATTAATTATTGATGATTTATGAGTCTCCACTGTTGTGGACTGCTTACATCCATATTAACCCGAAGAACTCGTTGTCGTCTTTAATCGGAGGAACGCGAAACCGTCATCATCGATAGAGACGAAAGCAGCTCAATTTATGTTAATTTATTCGACGCACTCCAATCGTCATCCTTTCGCTTGTTTCTTTAATTGCCGCTTTTTGCGACAAGAGACAACGTCAATTTGCATCCCCGCCAACAACAACGGAAGGCAAATGTGCTCCAATTCAGCGTTTGCTTTTGCCAAAAGAAAAAAAAACAAACCGTGGTAAATTGGCTTGGATGATTCAAGTTTGCTGCACATTGTAGGAGGTTTTACAGAAAAACAAAAACAAAAATGTGCTCATTCCTCTCAGCGGCGCAACAACGTTCAAATCAATCAACTTCTTTGTCGAATGCCTTTTTTGAGCACAGAGCTAGTTTATGACATCATTTCCAGCTTTCGAACTGAAATGTATCTTTCATGAATTAGAAAAACAACATTGCAAAATGGACTTTCAATGATCCTGCAGCGGCCCGATCGGCGGATGGATGAATCAATATACAATACACTTGAGAGCAAAAATGGGACCAGCCAGCAGCCAGTGCTCGTATTGATTATACATTCGTCAGCTGTCAGTAGCACTAAAACTGTCCGTCCATCAATCGAAAAGGCCTCGGCCGCGGTGTTGATGATAAGTCAGGGCTTGCAGGCGGGATAATCCGATTATCGACGGCATGGGCTGTGGCCTCTACCTTCCCCCCGATGTGGACACTACGGGTGCTTATTCATCATCAGATTGACCTGTTCACTGAGGCGCGTACGGATCAGTATGAGGACCAGTAGCAGTTTGAAAAGAAAAGATGCGTGAAATGATCATGGAGAGTGTAAGCTTAGGCACTGATTGATTACTGAGCAGCGAGGAGATACATTGACGAATATTTACACTGTGATTAATGTTGAAAGGCTGTTGGTCGTGTCCAGACTCTTAAAATCCCCCTAAGTTCCCAAGTTTGATGAAACATGCAGCTAGGGAGTTTGGTAAAGAGATATGATCAACCCGATTCGTACCTTTCTGAAAGTTGTCCTTGATCGCTTTCTACTCTCTTTATACAATTTTCACACTGCCGTACTCTAACGGAACTATATACTCTATACATTCATCTTCTCATCTATCATATAAAATGACCACTTTAAGTCTGTTATTTGAAACTAATCATCTTCAACTATGCAGCTGTAGTTTGAACAAATTTTTTTGAAAAGACAGTCGTCTAGACATTAGTAGCAAACAAAATGTAGGGTAAACATGTATAATACACATTCATCATCGCTCACTGGTTACCATAGCAGGTTGAACTCCAGACGATTCTTGAAATACACTACTATTCATACTGGCGACAACGCTCTGATGAGCCAATGAAACGCCACCCCCAAGCCCCTCCCCTGATCCTATACTTCGACTATGTATCCCTCTAACCACGGGTAAGCCGCGAGTATTCGGCCCTACTTCTACTAGACATAGAATAAAGTGAATTTTATTATGAACTATCGGCCCCGTAAAGCTAACGCGTTTGAGCCTTCGCAATAAACTTTATCAAATAAAATTATAAAACACTCCCCTTAAAGAGCGACTAGATGTTTACAGTTACCTCTTTAGTGTGATAATTTATTAGCTAGAGAAAGTTCTAAGAGGATAGATGCCCCGTAACGTGGGTAGATCATCTTTTAGTGGTACGTTACGGGATGTAAGATCTACCACCGATTCCTAGTCCTGACTACTTCAAACTAGGGAATAGGATTTTTCAGTAATCCAAGGAACACTTCTTAGTCCTTGTTACTTTGTAAGCCTCGTTGTTAATCTTCTATTCGTTGTTCCATAGTTTGAAGCGGTTAAGACTAGGGTTCTGATGCATGGTCATTATTTGTGTCATTCCTTAATTTTGTTTGCTAAGGAATCCAATTTTGACTGACAAAGGGGCGCGCCTTTGGAAGGTGTTCCAGCACTCCGAAGGGTATGAATAGCGACAATGACTACTGTAAACAAATCAAATACTTCATCATTTCTCAATAGTAATACGACATGCACTAAACTAAGGACACGGGACATACTACAATACATCAGATTACTGGTCGCAGTGATATTATTAAAAAGATAGATTCATAGTGCCGTTAGAGTACGGTAGTGTGAATATTAAACAGAAGTTAAAATTGGCACTCCTTTGCCTAGCTCACTTGATAAATGAGGAGATTTTGAGATATTTCCTCAAACCCACAGGCAAAAGAGTGCTCGTTTGACTTGCTCATATCTTCTTTCCGTTATTTAACGTCAGTCTCTGTTCCGCAATCTAGTGCCAATCATCGATTGCCATCCATTGACGGCAATCGAATGTGCAGGAAGGCAGCTGCGTAGGATATCGCACCCATTCACAACACACATGGGCCGGGACCAACGGCTTTACTTCCCTTCCGAAGGAAGACGTGACCAGAGTTTTTTATGCCTCAGAAAAATCCCACCGAACTCGGCTGGGATTGAACCCAGACCCATTGGGGTGTTAGAAAGCAGTCACGCTTACCACTACACCACCGGCGCCGGCTACTTGCTCATATGCTGGAATAGTTTTAGCGATGTTTATCACTACCTAAAGCCCCTAGTTGCCGAAAGAATTTCCAGCCGATGATGTCCCTAATAAAACAAACAAAAACATAAAAGAGAGCTTAATGACGTGTTTGAGGTACTATCCAAACCATTCGTGGGGTAGCTTACCCATCCACGATATAGTTTATTTATGGTATTTGTTTAGTAGGGGTGTTATAAACTGATATTCCCGAGTAGCACATTTCCACTACAATAAGTTGCAGCAACTTGTTTATGACTGAAATAAGTCGTATAGAAGTTTCCACAACCGATAAGATAAGCGTGCTACTATGGATATAAAGATTAACTATATTAATTGTTGCCAACCAGTGACATCCAGGAAAACAATTCCCGTGAATTTTACCAAAAATCACGTTTCCCAATTTTTGGAAAGCTAGTTCTTTTCCTGGAAAACAGCTACAACTGACATCTTCACTATACATTTTTGCTAACAATAAAGTACACGGCAGGGCTGTCATTTGATCACTCAATGCGCGCAATGAACTGATTTTATGAAACATACAAAGTGAGAATCAAGCAATCACAAAGTTGGCTTGTTTTAAGCCATGCGCAAGTGAAAGCAGCGCAGAAGAGAAGACAGACACACACCCAGAAATAACGGGAACTCAATGTGTAGCCATCGCTCCGACGGTTCCGGCGCAAAGAGCGCCACTCAGTGTAGGGTTACAAATGGGAAACACTGCAAGACAAAATTCTACTTTGTTATGCCCTTCTTCATCTCCTATGCATGCAGTCGTGGTAAGTCTGCCAATAATTCAAAGAAGACATTAGCGCTTGTTGTATTATATTCGCTCCCTGAGTCGCACGGATTGGCGGCTTTCTCACAGATTTGTTCGAAAAGAGTGTGCGAAGTAAATGGAAGAACCACATACTCATTGTCGAGTGTTGTGAGATGTATGCACAAAGTTGCTTTGCTAACGCTCTGAGGTGCTTTCCAGCCGTGGTACACGGGCAAGGAAACCATTCACGGAATTTTTTTTCTATGTAGATATATTAATAAATTGAGTGACATTTCTAGTGGATGCTGATAGAAAGAATCCGGAGAAAGTTGAAAGAAATAGGAAGAACCATAAAACAACATCAACATCCAGGAAAAGCAAAAGTGTTCCGGACTCCTAGGACATGTTAGAAGGTGCTTCCAGAATAAATTGCAAGAATCTCCCAGTAGCAGTTAGAATAAACTTCTAGAGGAATTCTGGGAAATACCCACAGAAAGTGTCGTAAGATACATTTCTGGAGGAAGTCAAAATAAACCTCCAGAAGAAGTTCCCCATGAAACTATATATTAGAGGTCATCATGATCAGTTTTTCAGAATAATGTTTTTTGGATACATTTAGGGCCCCAAAATTCCGGACAAAATTCGGAGACGATTGGTTGTAACCCGGCTTTCCGCATTGTGTTTGAAATTTGAATGGCAAATAAAGCCTGGAACGCGCAAAAATTGGTCAACTTCAAATTGGTGTACTTCTGTTTAAAATGCATAAAAAACCTGAAATGCTGCGTTTGGAATTGGAATGTATATACAATAGTTGCTATGATGAGTTTTCACCGTTTGCTCTCCAATTTTCAAAATGTCGTCCAAGCAAGAGGAGCAGCGTGTCAAAATTTTGCTCGCGCAGCAAGAGAATCCGACGTTCTCACACGCCAAGTTGGCAAAATTGCTGGATGTGGCCAAATCGGCCGTGACAAACGTTTTAAAAGTGTTCGGGGAGCGTCTGTCGACCGCCAGGAAGCCTGGAAGCGGCGGCAATCGTAATCCGGACATGGCAGCGACGACGAAGAAGGTGGCGGTGAAATATAAGTGGAATCCTAACCTCTCCATCCGGGACGTCGCTGGCAAGCTCAATATCTCCCATACTACTGTTCAGCGGGCCAAGAAACGAACCGGGTTGTCGACGTTTAAGAAGGTGAAGGTGACGAACCGAGATTACAAACAAAACACGTCGGCAAAGCAGCGGTCCCGAAAGCTGTATACGAATCTGCTCACAAAGTTCGACTGTGTCCGGGACAGGAGTCTTATACCGCTTTAGAAAAAGGGAAGGTGGCTGAAATTTTCAAAACCATCAAACTATCGAAGTTCCCGCAAAAATATCTCGTCTGGCAGGCCATATGCACGTGTGGTCTAAAAAGCGGCATTTTAATTACTACGGGAACCATCAATCAAGCGATCTACGTCCAGAAGTGCCTGGAAAAGTGACTGCTACCATTCCTAAAGCCACATAATAGACCTGTGCTGTTCTGACCGGACTTGGCGAGCTGCCTTTATGGGAAAAAGGCAATCGAGTGGTACGAAGCGAACAACGTGGTTGTGGTACCCAAAGACCACAACCCTCCCAACAGCCCAGAACTCCGCCCTATCGAACGGTTTTGGGCCTTGGTCAAACAGAATCTCAAAAAAAACTAATGAATCTATGGAAAACGAGCAGCAGTTTAAATCTAACTGGCGTTCGGCGGCGAATAAGGTCGATGAGACCACTGTGCAAAATTTTATGGAAGGGGTTAAGCGGAAGGCACGGCAGGTTGGGTTAGGCAAACCAAAAGAATTTACGAACATTTTTTCCTTTAAATATATGAATTAAACTACCAAAAGATTTTTTTGATATGAATTTTAACTGAAAGAAACGATTTTTTTGTCGACCAATTTTTGCGCGTTCCAGTCTTTAGTAAGATGAAACCTACTTTTTCGCATTTTGCCTAGTTACCACAATTTTGCATGAACCTTGCAACTAATCCTGTAAAAGAATAGTCGACTTTGCCGAGGATGTACGGTGCTAGCACATATCTGAAACAAATTTATAGCTGTTCAAAAATAGACGTTTGAAATTGATAACCAAAAATCAATTTTCCTGCCAACACTGCCGGTGTACTGATGAAAGTCAGATTCCAAACTGAAGTAATTTTGGAGTTTTTTTTCCTTAATTTGTTTTCCGTCGATCTTATTTCCGTGCTGAGCACCAATGCTACCGACGCCAACGACGCATATGAGATAGAACTATTGGTTTTGAATAACACCTAAACATACCAAATCGATAAGATAAGAAACTCCGAAATTATTTCAGTTACATCGGCAGTATTGGCAGAAAAAGAGATTTTTTGAATTTAATTCAAACTATAAATATTTGAACAGTCAATACTTTCTTTGAAGACATTCTAGCACCGTACTTTCTTGGGTAAAGTTGTTATATACGTCATGGAATATAATTGAACATGGTTAGTTGCATGGTTCAAGCAAAAATGTGGTCTCTAGGGCTTACTAATTTCCATACAAATTTCAATATGCGTAATGCGGAAAGCCGGGTTATAATCCATCGACCCTAAATTTTGCACAGTTGTTTGGGACCCCAAATGTAACCAAAAAAGGGTTGTTCTCGCTTGATGAGGTCAAGTTTGCGTTTTTCTATATAACGGTGACCCACGGTGACTACTATATTTATCTTCTACGGAAAGATGGAAGACATTTCCAGGAAGAATTTCGGATATCCTTTTTGGAAAAATCAAAAATAAAACATCCGGAAGTATTTTTTTATTCCCTAGATTTGTTTTCCGTGCTGAGCACCAATGATACCGAAGCCAGGGAGGCAGTTCCCACACCTGATCCTACACCCAACCGGGGGATGTAAGATTCGCTTACAATTATGTGGGATTCATCATCAGAGAGGTTAGTGGAGACCGCATGAACCGAGGATGCGATATACCTAGCTGCGGTCCAAAGCAAGAAAATTGGAGACCGAAAAATGTAGCCCTTAATGTCGTGGTCCAATTGCCTAGAAAACCACTTTGAATTTACCCCTTTGCGTTGTTGCCCTTAGTGGGGGCCATTTCATCACCCCCTCACTAAGTTCCTGCTCGAGGGTCCTCCAGACTAGTTCAATGCATTTATTTAAATTAAATTTGGCTTCGAAATCATCTTGGCTTATGCCTACCGTGCCGTTGTCCCTACACATTGTCTAGATTTATCCTGAATGTTGTGATGAAATATTCCATAAAACTCATCGGAACAAGCCCCACGAGGATTGCCCCATTGCTTAGAGAATTTCTGCAGAGGTTTGGTCAAAATTTCTTCGTCTTCTCTTGTTTTAGGGCAGCTTTTCTCAATTTAAAAAAGGGTTACGGGCTGCCCTCATGTAAAAGGCAAAAATTCAGACAACTGTTATGTTAGCACAGAAAGGCCGAAAATATTGTTTTCTGTGTGAAAATTTCAATAAAAGTTGGACAACCAAAAATTTTACAAAAATTTACCAAAAAATGTTGTTTTACGATTTTTGTATTCCTTTTAGTGTTCAAAATAAGACCGATGCTTTCTTAAATCAGAACGTTTTTTTTTCCTTTGTTCGGGACATAACACTACTGCGACCAGTAATTTGATCTATTGTAGTATAGCCCGTGTCCTTAGTTTAGTGCATGTCGTATTACTCCATCACTATTGAGAAATGATGAAGTATTCGGTGTTGATACAGTTGTCATTCTTGCCTTCATTGCAAGGAATCGATTCTAAATGAAAGGTCCCGCTATTTATACCCTTCGGAGTGTTGGAATACCCTCCAAAGGCGCGCCCCTTTGTCAGTCGAAATGGGATTCCTTAGCAATAAAAATAAGCAATGACACCGATAATGACCATGCATCAGAACCCTAGTCTTAACCACTTCAAACTAGAGAACAATGAATAGAAGATTAGGAATCACATAGATGAAGACTAACTAACTCATTTTTTCCTTGTTTCAAGATCATCCTCGGTACAGGCAACCCGAGGACTTATCACTATCAACAAGGCATAAAAAGTAACAAGGACTAAGATGTGTTCCTTTGATTACTGAAAAATCCTGTACCCCTAGTTTGAAGTAGTCAAGACTAAGATTCGGTGGTAGATCTTACATCCCGTAACGTACCACGAAAAGGTGATCTACTTCACGTTAAGGATACATCAAGATTAGCATGAGTTTTAAAACTAATTGCAAAACTTACGTCTCAAAAACTAAAACAAATATTCGGGAAGCAAGAGTTCATCAACAGAATTAAGAATTATTCAAAACTGTAGGTTTAGAAAGTTCCCATAGCTTTGGATTTTAATTTTATGGGGTGTCTACAAAAGTCGTGACTGGCTACTTCATTAAAGGTATAAAAAAGAAAATCATCGAAAATCCTGAAAATTTAGCAGTAAATATTAAATCTTATACAATCGAAATGCACAATGAAGTCAAAGAAGTCCACGAATAAAGATGTTAATAATTCCGTCCTTAAAATAATCCTTGGGTACCTTCGAGTATTATCAATCTCCGTTAACTACCTCTAATCTACGGAATTGATCTCATTGAAATAGGGCATGTTTCGCAGAACCGTTGCTTAAGTACAGTTTTATGTTTTTTAAATAATCTCATTAATTATATATTCCACTCAATCTCGCATCACCGATGTATCATAGAATTTCATCATTATAGATTATTAAAAAATGGTAACTAATACAGTATGAAAAACCTTCAGCATCTACGGCGACCGTGGCATTAGTGTCCGAAGATTTTCCCATTACCCATACATCAAGCCGGTCATTAGCCAATTCTTCGAATCATAAATGGCCGTTTTCAACTTTCATGAAGAATATTGTCAATCAACACATCACCGTTGATCAATCGCAGCTCATTTATTCAGTGACTTGCTACAAATCCAAACAGCATAAGCAATGAGCATAAAACAAACCACTCGTCATCCGAATCATTGGACTCAGCGGGGTGGCAAAAAAACTGGTTGAACCATATTCAACTCTAACAGGTGCGTCACTCACACAGAGTCGTCATCTAAGGCAATTTCTACCTTTTTTTCTATTGCTACGATTACTACCCAGTTCTGAGCAGATTAATCTTGACTGCAAGCGCGCGTGAAAACTAGTTCTATGCTGCTGCTGCTGTTGCATCTCATACATCACCGATTTGTACAACAGGTGAACCTTCGAGGCCAAGACGCTCATAGCAGAGAGAAGCGTTTCGTAAGCTGACATTTCTGCGAATCCAACGACGACGACGACTGTAATCTTTCCAGAACGCATGCAGCGTTTCGCATCCAAGTATCTCAGAAGGAGGGAGGCAATTAAATCCTACCCCTTTTGGCGGTTACTGACTGCTCCGAGCTCGTCTAGTACCTATGCTTATATGGTACCAAAAACCGCAAACGACACTTGATATATTTTTGCAATCAACTCGAGCACTTCACGTAAATCCCCCCAAGAAACAGTTAAACTCTCGCAATAAAATGTAGCGTTGAAAGGCAACTTTTCTTAATCTGCGATCGATTTAATTAAAACAAACGTATTTGTCTTGGTCATTACTCTTAGCTCACCCTCAAAGCCCGCAGTCAGTGCTGGGGAAAAGTGGGAAAGATTAACTCGATCGAAGAAAACGATCCCATTCCAACGAACGGCTAATCCTCGAAACTACCAAAAACTGCAATCGAGTTCGTAAAATTTTACGATTATTTTTATTTGCGTCGTTATAAATTCGTTCTGGCTATCAGCAGGTTGCGTTCACATGTCTTTGGTTTCATCTTATTTTTATTTTTTGTTGTGTATCGTGCACCCAATTAGCACTAATTTTCTGACCAACAGGCGGCGGTGGCAGTTTAAAACGCACCAAAAGCGATCGAAAATTGCCAACTAAAATTATCGTCAGTTGGAGTTTGGAGGTCAGTTCTGTATGGGCTATTTTGCGATCCGAGCAAATTCCAGCTAGCTACTAAGGTGTCGAAAGGGAATGTGTTAGAAGCATTCGCAGAATGCGAAATGGATCGGTGTGATTTGTAGCTCAGCGGTGGTGGCATAGCGCTCAGCGATGTCATTTGCGACGATATAGTAATCCTCCGCACACGGCAGGCACAACCGATGGCTGTCAAGAGTCACACGAGAGAGTCTTTAAGTTTTCTAACGAGATCAAAAATGACACCCTGGCACGAGAGGTTCATGCCAGGCCCGCGGACACGAGAGCGTGAGAAATTACTGCCAAATGGGATTATTGGCAATTAAGATCGCTTAGTAGTTTGACTGTCGGGGATTGAATTCGGGTGGATTGCCCACCTGGGTTGAGGATCGTGATGGGGGCTGGTGGTCTGTACGATCGATGGTTGGAACTTTGTCGCTATAGGATATGATCTTTAAAAATTAAACAAAATTTTAAATGCTGCAGATTGACAAATCAATGTTGTCTTACATACACTTTTAAGGTGCAGTTTTCTTGTAATTTATTTTTTTCTTTGTCAATATTTATAAAATTTCCCGGATCACAATTCATGAATTTTGTAGGAAGGAAAAGAATCATCTTGAAAACAACAACATGGCTTTGCAACCAGCCAAACGTTAACCCTTAAGTGCGTGTGTTTTTCTACAACGTGTTATTCAAATGGAAGCTGAGTACTTGGTACCCTGTCAGGAACATACCCAAGTAACATTACAAGTTTTATAGAGGTTTTATAGCGTTCTACATGTCTAACTCATGGTTTACAGAACCCTATTAAAACCATAATTGTTACTTGGGTAGTGTAGTCTGTATATTGGATAGCAGCTATTGTGCAGCAATTTGAAACATGATGAACTTTTCTCCTGGGAATTATAGCTAAACAAGCTGCAATTAAATAAAAAAGGGTTTTTCCCATACATTTGTTAGCCGCTTTACTACCAGTCTCCACAGAGCCAAAAAAAAAACAAATATGAGAAAGGAAATTCTCTCTCACGAGCTCAATCTCTCAACATGCCATGTATTTTGATGACACTCGATTTGTGATTTCCCTTTCACAGATTACAAAATTGAGTACCTGACACTACAAAACATGTCTGGCACCTCTATATACGCATTTAGATTAACAGCCGAAGTCCCTTCTTTTTTACATTTTTTTTTTAATTATATATTTACTTTAACGCTCTTGGGTCATTCGTGACTTGTCCGGGGATGAGATTTGAACTCGTGACTTTGGCGTGAGAGGTATGAATGCTAACCACTACGCCGGGGTTGCCCCCCCTCCAATATTCTGCACAAAAGATACTTTCTGCCTCGCCCCAGTCATTAGAATCGGCGAGAAATCCTGTGAGGGGTGAGCTTTTTTGTGTGCAGAATGTGTAAAAAAGGAGGGAATTCGGATGTTAATCTTAATGCATATATAGAGGTACCAGACATATTTTACACGGCACTGTCCTCTGTGAACAATTAACGTAACACAGATTATGCGTAGTTTCCGATAGATGTCCCCGTAAACAACAACAGTGACATCTGATGAAAAATGAATACAGAAGCTTGACAAAATTATTAATTAAAATTTAGTTCTCTTTAGGTTTTTTTTAATGTATTGAACAAAACTTACTTCGTAACAGGGCCGTATAAACCTCAAACTTGTTAATGCGGGGCTCCCTATGGGGGGAGGGGGGTATCAATTTTAAAATTCTAGCACACATGAAATAAAAATAGATACTTGCGAGAATACTTTTTCGTTTGTATTAATTTTTCTAACTAAGCTAACTAAGCTTTTATTTTAACACACAATTAAACTGAATAAACGAAATCTGCTAACAACTCCTCATACTTGCGAATTTGTTAATTGAAGTTTTGATATGAATTTTCAATAATATTTCGTACTCAATATGCCGAATCAGTATCGAATTAAGCCTGGTTTAAAGCATCCCTCAATTAATGTTTCAGTAATTTTAATCTATATTGAGCAGTTGGAGGTCATCATTGAAATAAATACCATAATGCACCGAATACAGGACAGTCTAATAATCCAGACATTTTATTTTTATTTAATTAGTACGTCTACTTTGCAACATAATGAACATATTTGATGGTTTTGAAGGATGACATAAAGTCATAATAATGTTTATGTGCTATTTTGAGCATGGTAGGCTTTGATAATTAACTTTTAAAAGGGTCCGGTTTTATGGACTAAGTGTCCGGATTTCGGTGCATTACGGTATCCTGTCAGTTATTGCCACCTTTCAAGAACAATATGTGAAAAGGGCATACAAGATTTTTGTAAACAAACCTTCTTATGTCCTTTTCTCGCCACCCCCATGACATTCACGCAAACCATCAACATCACCATCAATTTTGGTTTTTTTTTTCCTCCGGTTTGTTTTTTTCGTCGATCTTGTTTTCCGTGCTGAGCACCAATGCTTCCGACGTGCCAGGAAGGCAGCTCCCACACCTGGACCCTACCTATCGACCCATCAACTCATGAACCGGGGACCAACGGCTTTACTTCCCATCCGAAGGAAGGCGTGATCAAAGATGTTATGCCTCAGAACATCCCGGCGGCGCCGACTGGGATTGAACCTAGGCCTGCTGGGGTGAGAGGTAATCACACTTACCACTACACCACCGGCGCCGTTAATTTTGGTTTTATCACAGCCTTGTTGCCCATTATTTGGACTTATAGAATGCTTCAAGATAAAACTTGCAATATGTACTACTTAGGTTTCATCATCTGTTCTGTGTTTTGCTAGGACACCTCACAGTTCTAAATAGTAGTGTATATTTCTGTCTAATATGATGCACATAAATGGAGCGTCACATATCACATAAGTTTACATTACAAATCGTGTAAAATTCTGAGACATTTCATGAAGTGTTGCAAATATCGCATAGAAAAGCCCGTTTTTCCAAACAACATTGCTTACAAGTTGCTCGTTCGCGTGAAATGAAATACATGTTTACGTGAATGAATGTTTACATCACAATTAAAATTCAGAATTTTTGCTGTGCAAGCACAATGATTATCTATGCTCAGAAAAGTCAAGAACCCAGTGTCTCCGGCTTGGTAAAACCTTGCCGTAACTATTTAGACTATCTGAGGCCCCTATTTTAAATACACCATCAACATAAGTTTTTTTTCTCCGTTGATCGAGAAAATAATTCGATTGTTGTTATTAACAACAAATCGGGCATCACTGTGCGCCGTGAAACTGATCAGGTAAAGGTAATTGTAAAAGTGGTAAAGGAACACTAAGTTGAGGACAGGCCTGCATTTCCATATAGTCTCTTTTTCGTCTTGGCATTTCTGACTGTCCGGAATTTGTGACCGAACGGTATCCATTGATTGACTTTGGAATGCAATCTTACTCCGCACGGGTAACCCAATGAGCTGTATGCAAAACCTGTTCCGGTCGTCCCGATGAGATCTTGCCTGGCATAGTTTGTATTGACGACAGTGTTGCTCGCTTCTCACACGCGAGTGTAGACCAGCAAAAGCAGACATTCTGTCGCATGCCACAGTCACCTTTTTGCAGTTCGAGAGCGCTCACCGATCGACCGGTCAAAACCGAATTAAACTGTATGGGTTAACTTAATCGAGTGGGTGTGTTTTCGACATTCAAACGATGTAGTTCATATGGGTGCGTGTGTGTTTGTGCACACCGCATTGGAGCAGAATTAAAACACGATTAATCAAAATTCAAGGAAATTAGTTGCGCAAAAAAAAACTTGAAACAGTTCTGTTGTTTCGTGTTGTGGTAGTCCTTAGACTGGAGGAGCATTATCTAACGTACCACCTTCTCTGAGCATACAAACAGAGCACAACCAACTATAATATATGCAGGAACGTTCCGGTTCTAAAACGTTGCGCAGCGGGAAGCTCAGAGCACGATAGTTCCATTCATTTTGGCTGCCACAGCGATCGGAGGAACGTGATTCACTAATTAGCCAGCCCCACTGAAGCATAACAATGCTAAAAAACAATGTGTTGGGGTTGCTGACAAAGAACTAAATGTCAATGGAAAATTCGGTGGCTAGAAATGCTGTGCGTTGTATATATGTATGACATGTTATGAGAAATTTTGTGGCACAGTTTTTGAAGTGATGTGAATTTGTGGCTACCTGCATAACAATGGTACTCAAACTAGTATTGTGTTTGTTGAATTTCGTAGATACACGCGAAGGATTTTACGATGCTTATGTTGCTACGAATGCTGTTACTTATTTCAACGTGATGAATGATTATTGGGCTGCCCGTTTTTCAGCAGTGATCTCAAATGTTTGCTACCCATCCATAATTCGCTTGCTGTATGCCTTAGTAGGCTCTGTACAGCAAAATCAACTCATTTGCTTAACACAGGACTTGTCTCAAAGCACTTTTGTGAATACATTGCTATTTTGCTAATGGTTCACTTTGATCGCTCATAAGTCACTCGAGGTAGTTTTAGTAAGGTCTATAGAATAACGTGTCTGAAGGAAGTAGATGCTTAGAATGTACGAAAAAAAATATTAAAATAGAAGTTTCACACCATGCCCACCAAGTTTCCACAGTTCTTTGAAATAAAGTATGAGACGTAATCAAACATGTGATGTAAAATTGAAAGCTCCGTGACTTATAAGTTTTTTACTCGATGAAAAGTACGTTTGATAAAACTGAATTTCACTCTGTAATAACTCAATTTTAGTCGAAATTGGCGCTCGAATAAATTAGATTTTTACTAAGTGTACTTCCAAAATATTTTTTTACAACAAAACTACTCTCACTAAGTGCTTAGGGGGCCCCGTAACTTGGGTAGATCACCTTTTCGTGGTACCTTACGATGTAAGATCTACAACCGATTCCTACACAGTTCGAAAAAGTAGTGTAAATTTCTGTTCAGTTTGATGCAAATAAATGGAGCGTCACATATTGTATACAAAAGCCTATTATTGTAAACAACATTGTTTACAAGTTGCTCGGTTGCGTCAACTTAAATACAAGTTTACATGAATGAATGTTTACATCACTATTAAAATTCAGAATTTTTATCTCTGTAGTTCTGACTACTAGTTTGTACTAGGTCCACCACGGAAGATAGAAACCAACAAAGAAACATTTCGAACTGATTTTACGGCAAGGACTTTTAGCGCAAAACAAAGAACAAGACTTGAAACTAGATGCACATGAGGAACCAGTGGAGGTGCCAGAAGAATTTTCCGGAATCCCAGAAAAAACTAACTGGGAACTAGTTTTATTCTAATTGAGACGTATCCTGGTGGAACAAGCACTTAGAAAAGTTAATAAAGGTAGCTCGAAAGATGTTCAATAAAGCTAAAAGAACTATGCAGTGAGATCAATATTAAACACGTGAGCGACCCCGACATAGTGGTAGTATCCAAACGCCAAATTCACGAGCTCAAATCGCATCCCGGATAAGTCACGAATGACCCAAGAGCGTTAAAGCGACTATGATAAAAAAAAAAGTGCCCTAACTGAATATAACAAAGAAATAAGAAAATCAACACGAATGGACTGGAGGTGAACATGTGAAAACATTGAAAAGTCCTCAGTAGTTGTAAGACTTCAAAAAGTCCTTTCAAAAGATCACACAAATGGTTTAGGTACAATTAAAAATGGAAACAACAGGTTTACTTCCAATGGAACTGAAACATTGGAATTAATGATGCAAACACATTTCCCGTGTTCAATACCCATAAGTAAAAATAATATACCAGTTTCAGCGGATTTAACTAATCAAAGCGTACCCAGGGCAAACTCTCATGATAAAACTAGCATGATTAGGTCTAATGCCAGTTTAACAACATCTACAGATAAGGCTGAAGTTAAAGCTGACCAAATCTTCTCTGCTTCTAAAGTACAATGATGAAGCGTGGCGTTGACAGATGTATCGTTAGATGGATTAGTGAAATGCTTTCGTAACGTGAAAAAATATCAGTTGATCTAGGTAGCTCATCTATATCAGTACGTGCTGTTAAAGGATATCCACAAGGAGGTGTTGTATCACCACTTCTTTGGTCATCAGTAGTAGATGATTTCCTCACTAATCTTGAATCACAAGGTTTTGAAATAATTGGATTTGCAGATAACATTGTTATTATTATCAGAGAAAAATATGACGATATTATTACAAATAGGATGAAACAAGCATTGAATTATACACTTGAACGGTCACAGTCCGCATCGTGCTCTCTTGCCGTGCGGATCTATTTGCTTTTTGCTGAAGGAAGTGTTACTACTACCTAAAGCTACAACAAATTTAAACATCACTTTTCAGTGCTCAACCTGTAAAATTTCTAACTTTGTTCAACTCTTATTCCTCTTCGATCCTTGTTTGGACCCTACCCGAGGTAATCCTTCTAGGATATCAATTTGGAAAATTTCTCTTCGATCCTTCAGATTCTTATAGTAATCTGCTTGGAAGTCGATTTGGATGAAAATTTACTGCCGCCATGGCGCCTAAACACAAAGTAAAGGGGCAAACTCTTGATCCCCCTTCTGATGAAATCAATTTGAGTAATCAATTTGATTTGCTCACGGATTATGAGAATGATCCATCATCCAAGAAAAATTCTAGTAAACTTTCTCGGCTTAATGCCAAGAAGGAAAAGATTCCCTCTTTTGTGATAACCACTTCCGATTTCCATGCTCTTCGCATGGAACTTTTGAACTTCGTGAAAGTTAAGTTTTCACTACAAATTGGACGTCGGGGTGAATGCCGTTTATTGGCTGAAACCTTGGGCGGATTTAAATGTCTTCTCAAGTATCTTACTGAGAAGCAGCACAATTTTTTTACTTACGACACCAAAACTGAACGTGTGCTCAAGGTTGTCATGAAAGGACTGCCCAGTGGTGAATCCCTGGATCTGATAAAAGATGAACTGGCAAAATTACTTGGAGTTGTGCCACTCCAAGTAATCAAAATGAAAATGAAAACCCGTCCGGGCGATTCACGCAACGGGATTTCTAATGATTTTTATTTAGTTCACTACAAGTCTGATGAACTAAACAACCTTAAGGCCTTAGAAAAAGCTAGCCTTATGCTCCATGTCCGAGTGAAGTGGGAACACTTCAGGAAGACTGGAGGAAATTTCCAAAACCTCACTCAGTGCCGTAAGTTCCAGGGATGGGGTCACGGAACTAAAAATTGCTACATGCCAGCTACATGCATGAATTGTGGTGATTCCTCTCACGCAAAGGACGACTGTCCTGTGAAGGAAGATCCTAAGAAATTTAAATGTTCAAATTGTGGTGAAAACCACAATCTCGTTCTAAGCGACAGGTAGGAAACGCTCCACGTTTCCGACCAGGTACAAATTCCTCTGCTGTTAACAACGGTCAGCGAGGAACAAATTTTACATTCGTACCCGTAGGTACAAATATCACACCTGCTTCAAATTTTTCATCTATACCTACTCCCCTCGCTACTAACAATATTCAGCGAGTTAATGGAGCTACCTATGCTGCTATTGCAGCGGGTAGAAATAAAATACTAACCAACGTAATTCTAACGGAAATTTTGACAATTTTGACTTAGGAAGCATTACTGCCCCTAAAATGGAATTTTTACAGAAATCATTAATTGACATGATTTCTGATATGCTTAAATCTAACTCCATATTTGATGCTATTCAAACTGGGGTAAAATTTGCAAATAATATTGTCATGACTTTAAAATTCAGTAATGGATTTTAAAGCATTAAATATTTTAAATTGGAATGCTCGATCTCTTAAAGATAATGAAGACGAGCTATTTAACTTTTTGAGAGTTCATAACGTGCATATTGCCGTTATAACTGAAACGTTCCTTAAACCTGACCATAAGGTTAAGAAGGACGCACATTATTTGATTTATAGAAATGATCGTCTTGATGGACCCTGTGGTGGCGTTGCCATCATTATTCGTAGACGAATCAAACATAAAATTCTTTCTTCATTTGAAACCAAAGTTTTTGAAAGTTTGGGAGTTTCTGTTGAAACAAAATTTGGACAACTTACGTTTATAGCTGCCTATTTGCCATTCCAATGCGTAGGCCAGCAAAAGAATTTTCTCAAGGGTGACCTCCAGAAACTTACCCGTCATAGGTCTAAATTCTTCATTATTGGTGATTTTAATTCAAAACACCGCTCATGGAATAATGCTCAAAGCAATTCCAATGGTAATATTCTGTTTGATGATTGTTCTGCAGGTTATTACACTATTCAATATCCAAACAGCCCAACATGCTTTTCTTCTGCAAGAAATCCCTCCACTATTGATTTGGTCTTAACTGATTCATGTCAACTTTGTAGCCAATTGGTTACTCATGCTGACCACCTTCCGGTAACTTTGAAATATCCCAAGAAATAATTTCTAATCCCAACAGCTCTACTTTCAATTACCATATAGCTGATTGGGAGCAATATCGAACATTTATGGAATATAACTTCGATCCAAACATTCCTTTGCAAACCAAAGATGAAATTAATTATGCTCTTAAATCTCTGACTACTTCTATAGTTGAAGCAAGAGCTGCCTCAGTACCAAAATGCGAGGTTAAATTCGATTCAATTATAATAGACGACGATCTTCAACTCTTGATCCGTCTTAAAAATGTCCGTAGGAGACAATATCAAAGAACACGCGATCCTGCCATGAAAGTTATCTGGCGGGATTTGCAAAAACAAATTAAAAAGCGATTCTCTGTCCTGAGGAACAAAACTTTTGAAAATAATGTTTCTTAATTAGACCCAAGTTTCAAACCCAAACAAAAATTTTGAAAAAAAAACCCTCAAAAGCCTATTCCAGCGCTTAAAGAAGGTGGTAAAATTTTGATCACAAATTTGGAAAAAGCTCAGAAACTTGCTAAGCAATTCGAGAGTTCCCATAATTTCAGTTTGGGTCTTACTAGTCCTAT
This sequence comes from Ochlerotatus camptorhynchus, assembly GCF_037179485.1. NCBI lineage: Eukaryota > Metazoa > Arthropoda > Insecta > Diptera > Culicidae > Ochlerotatus > Ochlerotatus camptorhynchus. The sequence goes on along the minus strand of NW_027041323.1, from coordinate 14,617 downwards.
TGAGAATCAGGTTGCTCGGGATTATCTGAATATTTTCTCTCGGGAAAATATTTTTGATGATTCCTGGGGGACTGATTTGGACGAAGTAAGGTCTATAACTAAAAAGTTTCATAATATGAAAGCTCCAGGTGATGATGGAACTGTCTATATCCTCATCAAAAAACTCCCAGAGAGTACCTTGTCTTTCTTGGTAAAATTATTTAACATATGTTTCCATTTGGCATACTTTACTGATAAATGGAAAAATGCAAAAGTTGTTCCAATTTTGAAGCCGGATAAAAATCCAGCTGAAGCTTCTAGCTACCGTCCAATAAGTTTGCTTTCTTCAATAAGTAAACTTTTTGAAAAGATAATTTTAAATAGAATGATGCTTCACATCAATACGAACTCAATTTTTGCAGATGAGCAGTTTGGATTTCGCCATGGGCATTGAACTACTCATCAACTTTTAAGAGTTACCAATTTAATTCGTTCAAACAAATCTGAAGGCCACCCAATTGGAGTTGCTATTCTAGACATAGAAAAGCATTCGACCGTGTTTGGCATGAAGGTTTGATTGCTTAATTGAAAAAGTTTAATTTTCCACTTTATATTATGAAATTAGTTCAAAATTATTTAACTGACAGAACTCTACAGGTAAATTATCAAAATTCCAAATCTAAACGACTACCCGTTAGAGCAGGAGCTCCTCAGGGTAGCATTCTTGGGCCTATATTGTATAACATTTTCACTTCGGACCTTCCTGATTTGCCACAAATCTTTGTTCGGTGATGACACAGGCATTTCCGCTAAAGGAAGAAAAGTTGAGATATTTTCTCTTCTTATTTACAAAAATTGAAGATTTCTCCCAACGCTTCCAAAACTCAACTTATAATATTTCCACATATGCCTAGAGCTTCCTTGTTGAAACCTAGTAGTAGTCACATAGTCACTATAAACGGAGTTCCTATTTCCTGGTCAAACCAAGTGAAATATGTTGGATTAATACTTGACCAAAAATTAACTTTTAAAGATCACATTGAGGGCATTCAAGCCAAATGTTACAAATATATAAAATGTTTGTATCCTCTTATAAATAGGAAATCCAAACTTTACCTGACGAATAAACTTCTAATATTTAAACAAGTTTTTAGACCTGCCATGCTTTACGTTGTGCCAATATGGTCTAGTTGTTGCACTACCAGGAAAAAAGCACTTCAAAGGATTCAGAACAAAGTTGCCTCCCTGGTACAGTACTACCGAAGTACATAGAATTTCGAATGTTGAGACTTTAGAACAAATGTCCAACAAAATAATTAATAATTTCAGGCAAAAACCGTTGCAATCCTCAATTCCCTTTATACTTAGATAAGATTTAGTTTTAGTTTTTAGTTTTAAGATTTCAATTATTATACTGACATGTAGGTTTGAAAAAACCTGTTTAAAATACTGAATTGCCAAGGCAGGACACTTAGATATATATCTTAACTATTAAGGCTGGTAAGTTATTATAGTAACTGGAGCACCTAGGTTAAAATAAAATGTAATTTATTTTGAATTTGGAACAAATAAAGAGTTAAAAAAATACGATTGAACGGTGCAAGCTTGAAGGACTGAGCATAAATTCTCAGAAAACATGGTCTACTATGGTCGATTTTGATTCAAATTGCTTTAAAGAGTTGTAATATAGAGAAATGGATGTAATGTTGGCCTAAATGCCCCTAATTTGTACCCATACATAAATTCAGCAATCGACTAAATTTTCAACAGCGACCAAAAATCAAGGAATACAGCTTGATTGAAAGTTCCAGTACATTATTAACGATTTGTACATTGAAATGTTTCTGAGCGGGGCTTATCGTATACGAAAATAGCTTCGGAATGCTTGCGTTCTTGAAATGAGCTTGTGGAGTTGCAATTGAGCTGTCACCTCCTAGCTCCCGGATTTAAGCTTCTGTCAATTATTTATATAGAAGATGATTGCAGGAGGATTCTATCCATAATGCCACTGCCAGTCAGTGGGAGTTAGATTGTAAATACACACACACAACCTTTATGATTCGATCATTAATCATTGTTCTATACAATCCAGTGATAACCTCATGCTTGAAAGGTACACATAATAAGAAGTATGACTATTTATCTAATCAGTTCGCAAAGGATTACAAAAAACAACCACCAATACTGCATTCCTAATCTATGACCTAAATCTTAGTGAAACATCAATCGCTGACCGCTGAGATTTCTCTCTTCACCATGGACCAATCATGTAAACGTTCAATTTGTTGTTGACAGTTTAATACTTCGTTATCGGGGAAAAAAGGTGAATCGTCTCGGTTGACAGACAGATGCGTGCAACAAACTTGTCCCTATCGGTTTGGAAAGGTGTACTGTTTTTCAATAGCACTTGTATCGATATAGATGGGAACGAAAATCCGGTCTGCCGAATGTCATCAAGACAGCAGCGTCAATTTGCAAACTGGATCCCGGCCAGCTCCGCGCGAAGACACTCTACCCACAAGCATATTTGTTCATATAGGCAACGGAAAAGGCCGATACCGGAAAGCCGGCATTTGCCGCTGTAAAAACACCAACCAATCGCTAATTATTGCACGGGTTTAAATGTACACGACAAAAATCGCGTTTCGTTTCGCTTTGAGCCAGTAGTGCTCCGAAATCGAAATTAATTGAATCGGACCGAAATTCGGCACGGCTATAGGTTGTCTGTTTGCGTTCGATCTCCCCAGATGTAATTTTGCAGTTGCCGTAGGACACACAAACTATGTGACCGTTGTCGTTGACACATACAGGCTAGGCACGGCGGGTGACCGTTGAATGAGAAAAGACAACAAAAAATCTGTCCTACTGCGGGTTGCAGCTCGACGGTGAAGGTGACGAAAAGGTTCCCGCACTGGCTAGACTTTAAACGTGACGATGACGACGCTGGTGGTGCTCGTGTCGTTGTTGGTTGGAGATCATTGTTCAGAACGGATAACCTTGACCTCCGTCGAACGCGCAGCACTGGTGCTAAAATGTATCCAGAACCCGTTTCTCTCTTCGGGCACTTCTTGATCTTCGCCGAAGATGCACTTGTTCACGCTTGATTATCACCTACTCGATTATAGATTCTTCAGGTTTTATCTCAATCTTCACCGAATCTCAATCTATCTTCACACAAACGATTAGGACAATTTGGTCACTAAACACTCTTCAATGTAACACTACGTCTCGTACCAAACCGACCGATCCGCCACGAATCACTCGCCAAGAACACGGCACGATAGTGTACTACACACTCGGGAGGGACCTCGCTCGCTCGCTCGATAGCCGTTTCACACTGCGCCAATAAAGTGGATGCGTGTGTTCTCGGAACGAAACCTTGTTTTGAACTGACGAGCTCTGCCCAGCTCTGAGCAGTTGATGTTTTGCACCGTGTCAACCCCAAACCCAACAGCAGCGCGGAGAGCAAGATTAAGAAAAACACAAAAATCGAACAGTGCAGCCGCGGCAATCGCGCTAAGAAAACAGAAGTAAAAAAAATAACTTGAATTATGTCACGACGCACGAGAGAAGGAGAACTTGATGCTGGTTGTCGTGGTAGTTCATGTGTAGGGTAGGAACACTAGTCAACGAACGATCGATCGGACGAATGAACGGGTTTATGAGGGCCTACAAAATTACGCGCGAATTGAGGAGACGAGACATCAAAGAGAGCGAGAATTGGAAGTATGCTCGCGGAAATTGCCTGTCTGTATGAGTCTGAGTGCTATGTGGCAGCAGCGAATGAGAGGACATCCCTGAACTGCTCTTTATTTATTTTTTGGTGTTTGGCTAGGCTTGTTGATTGATATTGACGAATGAACTCTCCGGGAGCGGAACTCGGCTAGTGATCGCATAAATGGGCCATTCAGCTACCGTTGCTAAATGTTTGATAACACAGTCAACCACCCTCCAATACCAGATTAATATTCATCCTAAATAGTAGGAAATTCATCCATGCATTCCATAAAAAAAATTCAAAACCTACACAGCAAAAAAAATATTTTAATATCACATCAAAGTGGATGCTCTTCAATCGTGTCGAAAATATGGTGTAATATTACTTGCCAAAAAGGACAAAATTATCAATAATACACTGCATGAACTGACACCACGCTGTTTTCACTACATTTATTTATTGTTGTGGCGATAAAAATTACATGAGATTTTTGACATGATTGAAATGCATCCTTTTGGATTTGGAATCTATTTTTTGCTGTGTACTTCGAAAACTCAATATGCTTCCAAGCTCGAAAGCCCCCTCAATGGCGTGATAGGGAGAGTTTACTGTAATAATAATTTATGGTGATAATTTGAAAATGAACGTCTTTTACAGCTTTGATTGCCGATTTTTTATTGAACTTTATTTTGAGAAGTGTTCTCCTTGGGAAACTTTACTCTAACTTATTCGTTTTTTTTAAATACTATGGAAGTTGGCTGTTGGTCTATGGAGCAAAAGATTGGGCCCATAAATTAAAATCTTGTGTTATTAAATTTTCCATCTTTCATATGAAACATTGTCAACAAATGCTTTCCTTCGAAATGTATATTGTTATATTAAGGACACTTTGGCCAACATTAAGGCCATTAACCCTAAGTAATAATTATCAAATACTTAACAAATTTATAGCTACTTACGTTAAATTCCCAACAGTTTGATCAGCCACAGCAAATCGAATTAGATTTATTTTGTTATCGTCTAGTTCAGCGGTTTTCAAACTTTAATTGCTTGCTATCCAATTTAAGGAAATCTATAAAAAAGCCTAACTCCTCCCCTGATCCTATCCTTCGACAATGTACCCCTCTAACCTTGGGTAAGCCTCGAGTATTCGACTCAACTCTTACTAGACATATAATTAAGTGAATTTTGTTACAAAGAACAATGAACTATCGGCTCCGTGAAACTAACGAATGAACTAGATAAAAAATAAAAATGAAGTGTAAATTATTCTTTGTTCAAAATGCTTAAAAATGGTAAAATGACTTTTAAAAAAATGGGTTTGAATAAGGCTGCAAACAGCATTACGATGCATGTTGACATTGCTGGTGATAGGCAATGCGATTATCACTCGTTATGATTCAGCTACCATTTGAAAGGTATGGCTATCTACTTTGGAATTTGAACAGATAGACACTCAATTGGACCTGTGGAAAACCCGGAAAAGTTTCGAGAAAAATGCGTGTCGATAGATGTTGACATGACTGATTTAAAGATTGGGCCACTATTTGACAGGTATGACTATCTCCTTTCGATCGAAACAGACAGGGAACCGATTGAAGTTGAGGTTTGCTAGTCGGGACGGGAAAACCCGTGAGAGGTGACGCTGTGGAAATTCGGATTCACCGGGAAAATGGTCAATTCCTGAAAGTAGATCTAGAGATCCGCGATTTTTTTCTAAATTGCATACAAACATGAGCATGAACATGCCATCACCATATTGTTCAAGCAACCGGGTGGCCAGAAAACGGATAGGCAAAATTTCCGTGAAAATGGCCAATTCCTGAAAGCAGATCTAGAGATCCGCGATTTTTCCTAAATTGCAGACAATCTTGAGCAAAGAGAACATATGCCATCACCATATCCCCACTCCGACTTTGCATTCTAAATGTTATCTGGAAGATGAATCTATGACAATAGGTCGAAAGACATAAGGTCGAATGTAATTTATAGGAACAATAGGTCAAATGAACAAAAGGTCGAATGGACAAAAGATCAAATGAACAAAAGTTCGAATGGACAAAAGGTCTAAAAGGACAAAAGGTCTAAATGGACAAAAGGGCGAATGGACAAAAGTTCTAACGGAAAAAAAGACTAACTAAGACAAAGTTGAAATGGACAATAGGTCGAATGGACAAAAGGTCGAATGGACAAAAGGTCGAATGGACAAAAGATCGAATGAACAAATGATTGAAATTAACAAATAGTCGAAATGGACAAAAGGTCGAAAGGACACAATGTCAAATTGGACTAAAAGTCGACATGGACACAAGTTTGAAAGAACTTTCGAGCACTGTATATTGGAGCATTCAGTGGCTTTTATCTTTTAAAGGACTGCTCATGATGTAAAGAAGAAGTTAATTCCAAGTGCAAGACATAACTATAAAGCATTTGTAGCTGCAGTGTTTAATAACTAGTATCTGTCAAAGAACTGTTCATGTTACAAAGAAGGAGTCCACTTCAATATTGAGACATAGCACAGAACAGAAGTGGAACTTCGAATCATAAAGTGGATCCACTCTTCATTGGCGAACATAAGCGCACCTAGCGGTAGAAGGCATCTTTTGCCTGCAGTTAAGATAGGCAGCATGCTATGATAGTGTGAGTGCGCATAGTAAGCCCGTGTGGAGCGCTACCACAACGCATCGCTTGTTAAGCAGTAAAACGTACCACTTTTTGCTTCACCGATTTGTTTGCCCTTCCTCTTCTGTTCTGTGGACATAGCTTTCGAGCATTCTCCGCTAGATTTTTCAATATTTTTTATCGGACAAAGAACTGCTCTTTTTTCTTTGGTTTGTTTTCCGTCGATCTAGTTTTCCGTGCTGAGCACCAATGCTACCGACGCTAGGGAGGCAGCTCCCACACCTGGACCCTGCCTATCGACCCATCAACTCATGAACCGGGGACCAACGGCTTGGCTTCCCTTCCAAAGGAAAGCGTGATCAGAGATTTTATGCCTCAGAACATCCCGGCGGCGCCGACTGGGATTGAACCCAGGCCTTTTGGGATAAGAGGCAATCACGCTTACCACTACACCACCGGCACCGCTTGAACTGCTCTTGTTTTAAAGAAGGAGTTAACTTCTTGAGAGAGAAATAACTGTCGAGTATTTTAGTTAGGTAACAAAGCTTGGTTTACTAGCTTTATTCTTTGAACCACTAAAAGTTATTTATCCATTTTGGCCTTTAGGCCATTTAAACCTTTTGAGCAATCGACCTGCTGCCCTTTTAAATTTTATTTGACACTTTGTTCATTCAACGCTTTGTCCATTTCGACTTTTTATCTATTCGACCTTTTGTCTTTTACGACTTATTATCCGTTCGACCTTTTCTTCCATTAAATTTCTTTCGACCGTTTGTCGATCTCCATTCGAACTTATGTCTTTATACATTTAATTCAACCTTTTGTCTACTCCACCTTTTTGTCCATTTCGACTTTTTGTCCATTAGACCTTTTGTAACTTCAATCTTTATTCCTTCGACATTTTGCCTTTCGATATTTTGTCTTTTGACATTTTGTCTTACGACATTTTGTCTTTCGACATTTTGTCTTTTGACATTTTTTCTTTCGACATTTTGTTTTTATACATTTTTCTTTTGACATTTTGTCTTTCGACATTTTGTCTTTCGACATTTTGTCTTTCGACATTTTGTCTTTCGACATTTTGTCTTTCGACATTTTGTCTTTCGACATTTTGTCTTTCGACATTTTGTCTTTCGACATTTTGTCTTTCGACATTTTGTCTTTCGACATTTTGTCTTTCGACATTTTGTCTTTCGACATTTTGTCTTTCGACATTTTGTCTTTCGACATTTTGTATTTCGACATTTTGTCTTTCGACATTTTGTCTTTCGACATTTTGTCTTTCGACATTTTGTCTTTCGACATTTTGTCTTTCGACATTTTGTCTTTCGACATTTTGTCTTTCGACATTTTGTCACGCTGACGAACGTCGGTGGTGTAGTGGTAAGCGCGATTACCACTCACCCCAGCAGGTCTGGGTTCAATCCCAGTCGGCGTCGCCGGGATGTTCTGAGGCATAACTTTTTTTGATCACGCCTTCCATCGGCTTTAGTTGGTGCCCGGTTCATGAGTTGATGGGTCGATAGGTTTGGTCCAGGTGTGGGAGCTGCCTCCCTGGAGTCGGTAGCATTGGTGCTCAGCACGGAAAACAAGATCGACGGAAAACAAATCAAGGAATAAAAGGTCGAACGATAAAACGTCGAATGAGAAAGGGCCGAAAGGACAAAAGGTCGAAAGGACAGAATGTCGAAAAGACAAAAGGTTGAAAGGACAAAAGGTCAAAAGGACAAAAGGTCGTAAGGACAAAAGTTCGAAGATGCAAATGTCAAAGGTACAAAAGGTTGAAAAAGAGGACAAAAGGTTGAATGGACAAATGTCCAATTGAAAAAAGGTAAATTGACAAAATGTCGAATTAACAAAAGTTTGAACTGTCAAATGGTCTAATTGATTAAAGGTTGAATTATGAGAAGGGGGCAAAATATCGAATGGATTAAAGATCGAATGGACAAAAGGTCGAATGATTCAAAGAGGGACAGAAGGTCGAACGATTCAAAGAGGAACAGTTTAAAAAAGTCTAATGGACAAAACGTCGAATGATACAAGGTTTAAGGTACAAAAGGTCGAATGGACAAATGTCGAATGGACAAATGTCTAATGGACAAATGTCTAATGGACAAATGTCTAATGGATAAATATCTAATGGACAAATGTCTAATGGACAAATGTCTAATGGACAAATGTCTAATGGACAAATGTCTAATGGACAAATGTCTAATGGACAAAAGGTCGAATAGATAAATAGTTGAATGAGCAAAACGACGAATGATTCAAAAAGGGACACAAGGTCAAATGGTGGTACATTTTGTTGTGAATTCCGCTAGGTAAGTTGGCAAATAGTGACTACTGGATAGACTTGAGACACCATTGCGTTAAATATTAAATGGAGAATCATCAAAAAAGAAAATTGTTTTTGTTATATAAAAAAACGCGCGGTAAAAAAAAATCTATTGATAATGCAACCCTAGCTTTCAGTGTCATTGTAATTACCTTGTAGACCAATTGATTCAACATCAGCATTTAAAAAAGTAAAATAACGTCCTTCCAATATGATTACTGTTTCGAAGGATTCAACCAGAGTTTATAAGAAAGGATTGCATGACAAAAGGTCGAAAGACAAAGGACGAATGCCAAAACTTCGAATTACAAAAGATCGATTGGACAAAAGGTCCAAGGCACAAAATATCTGACGAAACAAAAGCTTGAATGGACAAAAGGTCGAAGGGACAAAAGGTCTAATGATAAAAGGTTAACAAAATGTCGAATGATAAGAAGAGGGACAAAAGGTCAAATGGAAAAAAGGTCGAATTAACAAAAGATCGATTGGACAAAAGGTCGAAGGTAAAAAATATCGTATGGACAAAAGCTTGAATGGACAAAAGGTCGAATGGACAAAATGTTGAATGATGAAAAGAGGAACAAAATGTCGAATGAAGAGAAGGGGGACAAAAGGTCGAATGGACAAAATATCGAATAAATAAAAGATTGAATGGGCAAACATTCGAATGGACAAACGGTCCAATGGACAAAATATCAAATGGACAAAAGATCAAATGGAAAAAAAGTCGAATCGACAATAGGTCGAATGTTTAAAAGAGGGACAAAAAGTCGAATGGTGAGAAAGAGAACAAACGGTTGACTGTAAAAAAAAACGCCGAATGATTCAAAGAGGACCAAAAGTTTGAAAGGCGGTACATTTTGTTGTGAAGCACACTTGGCCTGATGGCAAATAGTGGGAAGACTAAATACACCGATTTGATTTGATTTTAAATGACTTATCATCAAAATGGATACATTTAGTTTTGTTTATTAAAGATTGCAGTGGATCCTCAAAATTCATGAACTAAGAAATCATCTGTCGGAGAACGCCTCAAGATTTTGCAATCAGTGTTGCTATCTGCAGTAATCGCGATGTTTTGTAATATGTTTAATATGTTGCGATTTTATTGTCCAACAATTTAGTAAAATCCATCACATTTTACCAACACTAACAACTAACTGAAAACTCAATGAATATCATGGTGAAATCTTTTATGTTCAATTAATACAAACAAGCGTGGGAAAAATCGTTTCATTTTGCATTTACTCATTCACACTTATACAACATCAGAAACGAGAATTAGCTTGTGTGAGCCACACTGATTTCGTTCGCATAATCATTGCTTCACACGAAGTACATTGTGATCATAACCAAGTGTACTCCTAATAGCTACTTTACGTTTACATATTTTAAGACATTTTAACTATGTTTTGGCCCAATAACACCCCTTATAAGGTTTTAGATGGGTTTATTTTTAATTTAATTTTAATAAAATCAGATATCAATTTCGATGAACAATTTCCATGATAGTTGTAAATATATCATTGATGAATATATTCTCGTGCTAACAAATGTTTTCCTTGCTAAAATGTGAATGTTGTAAGGTATAGCGAATAATTTTGATTTTTTTGCTTATTGTCACTCCCAGTTACGGTACTTTTTATGTTGCCTTAGAAAAATAGAGGAATTGTGAAAGCTGCTCGAAAATACCATTTTCCGTGTAGAAAAAGAGAATATTGAATGTTTCTGGTTACAGAAGAAAGCTGCCCCAAAAACTGTTCTGTTCAACCTTAAACGTGTGTAACGTTAACTGCCGTCATAAGCTCCGGAAATATGTGATTCAAATAAATTCGATGTCACCTTTGCGTTGAAAATACATTATAATAATCTTATCTTACCCAATCGAAATCGCATTGTTTACGACCGTAAGCCACCCATGCATTCATTGACATGTGGCCGATGCATTCCTGATCAAGCCAAGGCGCTGTTTCAACGTCAACCACGACTGATGGTGCCATCTCCAGACCAAATTGAGCACATATACATCGGGTCCTTATTTGGGAAACGGTTAATGATAAACCAGAACAGAGTGGACCAACCAGATTTATCCCACTCTTTCAAGGAAAAGTTGTACATACATTTCGTAATCAGTGAGAGATCTGTGGCAGTTCTGCTGACTGTGAATCCGAATGAAAAAAAAAAATCAAACGTCGCCCAGACTGCGCGTCACATTCATTGGAAGGGTCAATCAATCAATTGAACAACTTAATTGGTTGGCTCGGATTTGAATCACCAATCAAGGGTCTTTGTTTTAATGGAACTGAAATCAAGATCATAACCGAAGTTGAACTATAGAGATACTCATGGACAATGTGTGAAACTACAATTTCAACGGTTATTGATATAAACTGAAATATGTGTTCCAGTTGGTTGACTTTTAGCAATGCACTGAATTTTTGGGGCTGATTCCCTATGTCATCTCGTCTATACTGCGCCACGACCTAGAGTGTGTTCCATCATGCGTCTTAATTCAACAAATTTACGCCTCTGCCACCTTATTTTCAAACCTCCCGAACGATCACACCGTCTTGAAAAAAAATCCCACTAATGATTGATGAATTTCCCAATTCCATCGTAACCAGAAGCTGCATGAGATCGCTTTCGAAACGCTCGTGACAGCTCTCGGCGGAATTCAGGTCACTCAGTTAATCTTCTTTGTCTCTGCTAATTCTAATTATTCTCAACAATTTTGGCGATCCTTGGTTGGGTACACCACACACATGGGACGAGCACCAGTCAGTGGTAATCCGAACTTGTCTATATGTAGCTACATCGTGACGCGTGTGACTGATCGAGTAACTGAGTGACTCCATGTCCGTCGTAGGCGAAAACATATGCCAAAAAGACCTAGGCAAAACAAGATGTGAATGGCTGCGACACTCTGGCAGGGGGAGGAAAAATCGTGCAAAAAATGACGACTACCAGTTCGGACGGCCAACGACGATGCTGAAAAACACTGACTGACAGGTGATTTACATTGGCTTTAGGAGTGTGTTTGACTGCAGGATCTCAGCCGTGCTCGTTTTTCATGTGTGCAGTTTGTGTTGTTGGAAGATCACGTTTTTTTCATGCTCTCTGGCTCTACATATGATCAGCGTTAAAATCGTACCAATCGATATTGTACTCGGATCGATTGCTCCAACAAGTGACCGACACCATGGACGGACGACATTGGAAGTTAGTAAGTCTTTATCTGGCGATCGGAGTATAAGTACCTGTCCTGGAATCCATTGCAAATCCATTTCAGCGAAAAGTTCATTGCTGTTTATGTTTATTCAATAAAAACATACCCGAGCGCAAACAAGACGATGGAAGGTGAAATTTGTACGCAAAAACCAGTCCATTAAACCAGCAGATTTGTAAATAACATTCGAAAAAAAAACTGACGTCACCTTATAAGATTTGTTCATCGGGCTGCATCCCGGGTAATGCAATTACAAATTCACACGAAACACTCCTTATCCTGTGAACCTGTTCCCGTCAACGGTCACCAGGTTGGACATAAATCATTGCTAATTGAATAATTGATATTTAAATGGTGACAGAAATCGGAATCGGCTTGTTCGATGGTTATCATCGAGCCCATCTATCTGGTGCCTACACGGTTTTGGACTTTTCTCCACCACCGAAGGAACGCCTGTGGCTCAGCTACTTACTGATTAATGAAGCGGGAGTGTAGTGCAGGTTGTCATCGCACTTACCTGGAAAAGGTGAAAAAAAAAAGATTAATTGTTGTGCGAAATGGAATTATAACAGATACGACAAACGAGATGGATGAGGATTATGGAAACTTGAATAAACTAAAATTGTTTTCTGTTTAGAAAAGGTAAACAACTAGCATTTTATCGTTACGAATTAGTGGTAGACATTTAAAGTAGAAATTTATCACAACTTCTCACAATTATGGCATTTGTTCACAGAATTCCAGCAACTAAATTGTGAGATTTCCAGCACCTGGATAAAGATTGTAAAATGAAACATTGAAGTTGTCATAACAGTTCTACAGCAAGTGCTCATCAGGCCTGTCGTGGTGGTTACTCATTAGGGTACGGCTTATTTTTGTAATGATCAAGAAAGCTAAAATTCGTTCGTTTTACCTTTGTTACTAGCGTAACATAGGTATTAGAATCGATTTTCACATGCCCTGCCGTCTGCGCTCGATAGCCATCCACACAAGCTATCTCACCTGTATAAAACATTCCCAATCTATAAAGCCCAATCGATTCCCAATTTAATATAGGCAAGATTTTTTCGAGATGGCTTATTCGATCAATATGGTTGATACGTGCATGTCGGTTAACACCTGTTCTTTTTTTTTTAAGTCAGAAGAAGGCTTTATGTTTAGTTTGGGCGTTATGATCAGAAGAAGAAATCGGATGCAAAATCGTGGAATGTATGGGAGAATAGCCCATAATGCACCCCTGGGTTAAAATGGCCCCGTGCAGTTTTTCGTTGCTTATCCATTACTAATTCTGGAAATATCATGTGCCAGAATGTTAGTTCAAGCACTGAACTAGCAATGCAGATTTTTAAATTCACGAATTGACAATCGGAAAGCTATGAAAAATAGCGCAGGGCCATTTCACGCCAGGGGTGCGTTGAGAACCATCCTACCCTACGTATTCCAATAGACCTTTTCGATGCTTAATCGTCTTTCTCTATCTATCACACATGTATGAATCGACGGTGTATTTTCCCACTAATGTGTTTCCCTCTTGCTCGCACTCGTTGGATTTAAATTGTGCAGTAGTGTGCGCCGATTAGACGTTGAGAAGCTCTATAAGACCAGTCAGATGTTGTCCCTTCATATTTGTGCACGGCCGATGAGATCAACCCAAATAAAAGCCTCAATAATCTGCTGGAAAAAGAGGAAAATTTACCAAAATTTTACACAGTCTAGTAGTAGTACCAATTGAGCAAGAAAATCCAATCGTTAGAACTCTGGCATTTGATCTGTAGACACACACACACACACACACACACACACACACACACACACACACACACACACACACACACACACACACACACACACACACACACAGACACACACACACACACACACACACACACACACACACACACACACACACACACACACAGAGACTCACACACACACACACACACACACACACACACACACACACACACACACACACACACACACACACACATACACACAGACATAAACACACACACACACACACACACACGCACACACACACACACACACACACACACACACACACACACACACACACACGCACACACACACACACACACACACACACACACACACACACACACACACACACACACACACACACACACACACACACACACACACACACACACACACACACCAGACACAAACACACACACACACACACACACAGACACACACACACACACACACACACACACACACACACACACACACACACACACACACACACACACACACACACACACACACACACACACACACACACACACACACACACACACACACACACACACACACACACACACACACACACACACACACACACACACACACACACACACACACACACACACACACACACACACACACACACACACACATACACACACACACACACACACACACACACACACACAGACACACACACACACACACACACACACACACACACACACACACACACACACACACACACACACACACACACACACACACACACACACACACACACATACACACACACACACACACACACACACACACACACACACAACACACACACACACACACACACACACACACACACACACACACACACACGATTTGTAATATACTTGTAGCGCTTGTTATACTTTGATATAATCGATGTAACAGAAGAAAGACATAAGTCTTAAGTTACAAATTATAAGTCAAT